>NC_051329.1:30847018-30940232 GCF_015220235.1 Choloepus didactylus | reverse complement strand
GGTTTATTTAGTTACAAAGTTACAGTCTTAAGGCCATGAAGTGTCCAAGGTAAGGCATCAACAACAGGATACCAGCTCCCTCCATCCCATCTGCTCAGTGGGACCCTGTGCCTGTTTGGATGTATTATGTCCCCCCAAATGCCATGTTCTTTATGCAATCTTGTGGGGGCAGAGGTATTAATGTTGATTCGGTTGGAACCTCTGGTCAGTGTTTCCTTGGAGATGTGACTCAATCACCTGTGGGTGAGAGCTTTCATTGGATTATTTCCATGGAGGTGTTACCCCACCCATTCAGGGTGGATCTTAATTGGATCACTGGAGTACTTTAAGAAGAGCCAAACATCCGGAAAACCTCTGTTAGCTTGGAAGGCATGTGGTTGGTGTCTGCTTGCTCCCATGTTGTGTTTCAGAATGGTGTTCTACAAACTGTCAGTGTCAGTTTCAACAGCCATGTTCAAAATATCTGTCTCAGTTGCAGCTCTCTCCAAAATGTCACTCTCAGTTGCTCTGAGGTCTTTCTGTCTGTGAACTCCTTTATAGGACTCCAGTGATCCAAGTAACACCCACCTGAATGGACAGAGTAACACATCCATGGAAATTATCCAACCAAACATTTCACTCACAGTTGATTCAGTTACATCTCCATGAAAACACTCAATCAAACAATTCCAGTCTAATCAACACTAATACGAATGGCCCCACAAGATTGCATCAAAGAACATGGTATTTTGTGGGACATAATACATTCAAACCAGTGCACCATCCTCTCAGCAGCCCCGGCGTGGCCCTGGGTGGGCTCCTGGACCTCTGGCTGCTCACTTCCCTGGCCATGCAGCCTGCTGCTGGGTGTCCAGCCCACTCTCTGCAAAGCCCCAGGCTATGGCTGGGTGGTCTCAGGGTTCCCCATGTCCTCACAGACCGAGCACACCTTCAGTATTCTGGAGTGGTGGACAGATGGTAATTTGGATAGATGGAAGGATGGACAGGTGGGCGAATGGACCTCCAGGTGTGTCACCATGGCAATCCTGGCTGGGAGTTGCTTCAGCTTGTCATAGACTGGGGGCGAGTTTGCAGGTGGGCCAGGCTCACTCATGGGTTTGTGGCTGTTCTGCCCAGAGGACCTTTGGCCCCCCAGCCCATGATAAGTCTATAACCAATAGAGGTAATTAATGAAGAGCTGACTACCAACACCAGCAATGGAAGACAGAAACCAATAGCATGAGGTCTTTACATTACTATTATAAAGTAACTGTCAAAATAGAATTCTATAATGAAAAAGAAGTCCTTCAAGAAGAGGAGAAATAAACAGATTTCTGGACAAGTTTGCTAGTAGCAACTAATTTTAAAAGAAATGTGAAAAGATATTCTTCAGGTAGGAAGAAAATGATCCCATATAGGAGGTTTAAGATTCAGGATTGATTAAAGAACTAAATTGTTAAACTCATGTATTCTAATGAATACTGAATAAAGTAATGGAAAGATGTCTGTGGGCTACAACATAAATAAAGTATTAAATACTCAATAAAATAATATATATCATAAGATGGGTAAATGAATCTCAAGTATTTTAAAATACATTATTTGTGAAGTCAATAAAGTATAATTTCAGATTTGGTAAGGGAAGCAAAAATGTTGTAATTTCTCAGTGTAAATTCTACAATGCATTAAAATAATGCATCTTATTAAATATATAGAATAGAAAACATAAACATATATAATGTTTAAAAAAGGCATTCAGAGAAAAAGAACATATAACAGAGAGCACAAACAGTATATGAAAAGGATGCATATTTAAATACAGTAATTATATTGAATTATATGAATTATAGTTTAATTATATTTAATGGTAGTTATATGAATTGTATTTAATTATATTTAACAGTAATTATACTGAATATAAATGTTCTTAATCAAAATTGTCAAGTGAATTTAGAAAGAAATATATCTATATCTATATATAGACCTAAGAAAGTCATCTATGACATAAAGCAAAGTTGACAGTAAAGATGGAAAACAATATTCCCTGTAAACACTTTTGAAATAGTAAACCTTATTTAAGTTTATCAATATTAAATAAAGATATCAAATAAGGAAAAGCATGGCTTTTGAAAAGTGACAGAAGTACAATATGACAAAGAATAGGGCATTTTTTACAACTATCTCAGCAATTGATCGAATAGCAGAGATTAAGGGAAGATTTGAATATTTGATCACCATGAATGATAAATTTTATTTAATGCACAAAATATAGAGCAGTAAGGACAATGACAAACTCCACCATTTTCCATGCACAAAAGCAAATGTAGGGGCAGGGGGAGAAGGGGGAAACCACAGTCATCCTGTCACAGGTGGTGCTGACCGGGGAAGAAAGGGGGAGGCAAAGAGAAGGGGACAGCTGTGGTCTTGTTCTGATGAAGGGGCACAGGACATGCAGATGGGATGGGTGTGGGGTGGAGGGAGAGTGAGAAGTCAAGAAAGGTAGCAAAGATGTCACCAGAACCCCTGTCAAGTGGACCCTGTACATGGAAAGTGGGAGCCAGAGGAGGAGCAGGTTCCAGGGAGGAGCCGAGAGGTCCTGTATTGCCATGTTACCCATCCACACGGGGCATCATGAAGCAGCAGTGTGTTTATTAGGACTGTGTGGAAAGGGTTGGGGTGGATGAAAAAAATGGAGACCATGCCAGTATAAATGGTGTTCAAAGCCAAGTTGGTCCAGCGAGGGAACATGGTGCTGAAGAAGGAAAGTTCTCTGAGGACAGAGCCCTGAGGACACACTTACGCTGAGAGGCTTTGGAGGAAAAGAGAACCCAGCAAAGAGGTAGAGGGGAAAGGGCAGTGAAGTCAGTTAAATAACAAAGAGGAGAGTGTAGTGAACCAGACACTGACTGATGGAAACATTTCTGGGAGATGAGACTGTGTCAAATGCAGCTGATGGAGTAAATTAGAGGAAAATTTGGGGGTAATGGAAATGTAAAATTGGATTGTGATGAGGGTTGCATAACTACATTTACAAAAAATGTATACTTAATTTTATGAATTTTATGTCATGTAAACAACTTCAGCTGTTGTTTAAAAAAATAGAATGAAACATATACCTGCCATGTGATTAAGCTTTTCTACTCCCATGTATTCACCGGGGTAATGAAAACAAGTGCTTATAGAAAGGACTTGTGGCCAATCTGCCCACTGGCCTGTCTACCACCCACCTGCCACTGGCTTGGTGCATCAGTCTGCAAGAGTGCAAGGGTGGGTGTGGAGCATGCAGCCATCACTGTGGCCTCCTCCTCCTGCCCTTTCCCTCACTCCCATCCTGCTCCCCCTTCCCCACATTGGCTTCTTCACTCTCTGCCACCCACATTCAGGGTAACAATGAACTGTCTAGACCAGCCCAGCAGCAGCTAGATTGCCTTGGTCACAGTCCAGCAGTCATGTACACCCAGAACTACCTGTGGCCCCTGTTGCTTGGAGTGGAGACTAGCAAGGATGAAATCTACCTCTTGGTATTCAAGGAAATTGTGGTCATAACATTAGCTGGATACAAGCTTAAGGAGGAGACAACACACACCTAAATTTCAGCTGTAATATATTAAAATATCAAAATGTCTAGGTTTCAACCAAAGATTACAAAACCTATGAAGAATAAAGAAGTGGTGACCTAGGCAAAAGAGAAGATTAAAGCATTAGAAACCATAAACAAGGAGGACCAGACCCGGGATATACTAGGCAAATATATATATTTTTTAATTGTATTAAATATGCTCAAGAGCTAAAGGAAAACCTGGACAAAGAAAACAAAGGAAATCAGGAAAATGGTAGATGGACTCAAAGAGAATATGAATAGAGAGATATGGAAATTATAAAAAGGAACAAAACAGCTGAAGACCACAGTAGCAGACATTAAAAATTCTCTAGAGGGCTTCAACAGCTGATTGGAGCTATTTCTTAAGAAGAAAGAATCAGTGAACTTAAAGATAAGGCAATTGAAATCAAGCAGTGTGTGGAGCAAAAAGAAGAAGGAAGAAACATGAACGGTGTTTGAGAAGCACATGGGGCACCATCAAATGTACCAATATATGCACTGAGGAAGCCTAAGAAGGAGAAAGGAAGGAAAAATGAAGACTGGAAGGTGGAAGGTAGGAAGGAGATGGGAGGGAAGGAAGAAAGGAAAGGAGAGAGGGATAGAAGGAGAAAGGAAGGGAGAGAGGGAGGGGTAGAGTTAATATTCAAGGAAATAATGACTGAAAACTTCCAAAATTTAATGAAAGGCATAAATATACACTTCCAAGACACTCAACAAACTCCAAATAGGATAAACCCAAATAGACACAAGTTTGGGCATATTATAATCAGACTATTGAATTCCAAAGATACAATTCTGCAAACCCCAATAGAGAAACAATATGTCACCTAGAAGAGAGGCTCAATAAAGTCAATTGTGCTGATTTCTCTTTGGGAACCATGGAGGCAGAAAGGCAGTGGAATGACACAGTTAAAGTGCTGATAGCAAAAACTTGCCAACCAAAAATACTATATAAGGCAAAACTGTCTTTTAAAAATAAGGATGAGGAGGCAGGGGAAGATGGTGGCATAGAGAGGAGTGGAAGCTAAGTAGTCCCCCTGGAACAACTACAAAAAACCAGAAACCACTAGTAAATAATCTAGAATAACTGCGGGGGGACAAACAAGACCATCCACTCATCATACACCAACCTGAATTGGGAGGAATGCCCGAGAACACAGCATAAAATCTGTAGGTAAAACCTGCAGAACCAAGTCGTGAGACCCCCTCCCCCATAGCCCGAGCTGCAAAGCCTCGTGGTGCCAGAGAGAAGCTCTCTCCCAGCAAGCAAATATAGCTCAGCTGAGCTCCAACTGGGGTTTTAAGTAGCGAGTGTGAACTGCTCACTACAGGTACGCATCCCCAAAAAACAGACAGAGGCTTAGGGTGACGACTGACCTTGGAGAGCCAGAGGGTCACCTTGGACTGGGTCTGAAGGGGACTATCTGTTTCTTTTTCGGCTCAGTGGAGAAAGCCCCGTCATTTTCAGTTTCCAGGGTTGTGACTCGGGGAACCGGGAACCGTGGAGACAGCATAAGCAGAGAGAGAGACCATTGGAATGCTAATGACCTCCACCTGGGGGGGTCTGTCTTCTCTAGGAGGAAAGGGGTGGGGCCCTTTCCATTCAGAACCAGACCCCAGAGCCTGGGGGAACACGGCCATACCTCCTCACACCAGTCAAGAATTATAGGCTAACGGGCATCACCTGCTGGGCAGAAAAGCACAGCGACCTGAGGCATCAAAGGGTGGAGCAATTTTTTAAGACACACCCACAGGGAAACCAGATACTGAATATTTCTTCCCTCTGGGACCTGAGCCTGTTCTGGTCTGGGAAAATCTGATTTGGATAACCAAGGAAACCATGCCTAGACAACAGAAAATTACAACCTACACTAAGAAAAACAGTTATGGCCCAGTCAAAGGAACAAACGTACACTTCAACTGAGATACAGGAATTTAAACAACTAATGCTAAATCAATTCAAAAAGTTTAGAGAAGATATTGCAAAAGAGATAGAGGCTGTAAAGGAAACACTGGGCATATGTATGGCAGAAATCAAAAGTTCAATAAAACAACTGGCATAATCTATGGAAATGAAAGGCACAACACAAGAGATGAAAGACACAATGGAAACATACAACAGCAGATCTCAAGAGGCAGAAGGAAACACTCAGGAACCGGAGAACAAAACACCTGAAAGCCTACTTGCAAAGGAGCAGATGGAGAAAAGAATGAAAAAATATGAGCAACATTTCCAGGAACTGAAGGATGAAACAAAGTACAATAATGTACGTATCATTGGTGCCCCAGAAGGAGAAGAGAAAGAAAAGGGGGCAGAAGCAATAATAGAGGAAATAATTAATGAAAATTTCCCATCTCTTATGAAAGACATAAAATTACAGATCCAAGAAGTGCAGCATACTCCAAACAGAAGAGATATGAATAGGCCTCCGCCAAGACACTTAATAATCAGATTAGCAAATGTCAAAGACAAAGAGAGAGTCCTGAAAGCAGCAAGAAAAAAGTGATCCATTACATACAAAGGAAGCTTAATAAGACTATGTGTGGATCTCTCAGCAGAAACCATGGAGGCAAGAAGGAAGTGGTGTGATATATTTAAGATACTGAAAGAGAAAAACCGCCAACCAAGAATCCTATATCCAGCAACACTGTCCTTCAAATATGAGGGAGAGCTCAAAATATTTTCTGACAAACAGACAATGAGAGGCTTTGTGAACAAGACACCTGCCCTACAGGAAATACTAAAGGGAGCACTACAGGGTGATAGAAGACAGGAGTGTGTGGTTTGGAACACAATTTTGGGAGATGGTAGCACAACAATGTAAGTACACTGAACAAAGGTAACTATGAATACGGTTGAGAGAGGAAGGTGGGGAGCATGTGAGACACCACAAGAAAGGAGGAAAGATAACGACTGGGACTGTGTAACTTGGTGAAATCTAGAGTATTCAACAATTGTGATAAAATGTACAAATATGTTCTTTTACGAGGGAGAACAAGCAAATGTCAACTTTGCAAGGTGTTAAAAATGGGGAGGCATTGGGGGAGGGATGCAATCAGCGTAAACTAGAGACTGTAACTAATAGAATCATTGTATTATGTTTCCTTTAACGTAACAAAGCTGATATACCAAGGTAAATGCAGATAAGAGGGGGTGATAGGGGAGGCATGTTAGACACTTGACATTGGTGGTATTGTCTGATTCTTTATTCTATTTTGATTTAAGGTTATTTTTCCTTTTGCTGCTTGCTAGCTGTCATTTTTTTTTCCTCTTTCTTTTGCCTCTCTACCTTCTTTGACTCTCCCTCCTGCCTTGTGGAAGAAATGTAGATGCCCTTATATAGATAGTGGTGAAGGTGGTGAACACATAAATGTATGACCATGTAGAGAACCATTGATTATTTACTTGGGATGGAATGTATGGTGAGTGAACAAAACCATATTAAAAAAAAAATGGGTTGATGACAAAACCTCGAGGGCAAAATACTGAGTGAAATAAGCCAGACACATAAGGACAATTATTGCAGGGTCTCACTGATAGGAATTAATTATGATATGTAAACTCATAGACATGAAATATAAGGTACCAAGATATAGGATGAGGCTTAAGAATGGGGAGTGGTTGCTTAGTATGAGCAGAATGTTCAATTAAGATGAACTTAAATGTTTGGAAATGAACAGAGGTGTCGGTAGCAAGATGTGAGAATAACAGTGCCGAATGGTGTGTAAATGAGGTGGAAAGGGGAAGCTCAGAGTCATATATGTCATCAGAAGGAAAGTTGGAGGTCAAAAGATGGGAATGTATAAAACTGAATCCTATGGTGGGCAATGTCCATGATCAACTGTACAAATACTAGAAATCGCTTCCATGAGCCAGAACAAATGTATGACAATACAATTAGAAGTTAATAATAGAGGGGCATATAGGGAAGAAATATATACCTATTGCAAACTATATACTACAGTTAGTAGTATTTCAACATTTTTTCATAAACAGTAACAAATGTACTATATCAATACTACCAGTCAACAATTGAGGGGGGTTGGTTAGGGATAGGGGAGGATTAGAGTTCCCTTTTCTTTTTTTCTTTTTTCATCTTTCACTTTATTTCTTGTCTGGAGTAATGAAAAGTTTCTAAAAATGGAACAAAAATTAAGTGTGATGGATGCACAGCTGTATGAGGGTACCCAGGGGCAAGTGATTGTACACTTTGGATCTTTGGATAACTGTATGTTATCTGAACAATCTGAATAAAAATGAAAAAAAAAATAAGGATGAGATTAAAGAATTCTCAGAGAAACAACAGAAGAGGGAGCTCTTCTCCACTCAGCTGGTCCTATAAGACATGCCAAAGAGAGTTTTTCAGGATGAAAGGGAAGGACAATAGACAATAGATTGAGTCATATGAGAAATAAAGATCTCCAGTGACAGCAATGACATGGGTAAATATAAATGTCAGCACTATTGTAATTTTGGTTTGTAACCCCACTTTTTACTTCCTATAGGATCCAAAAGACAAATGCATAAAATGTTGTGATAAATTAGTGATTTCTCTTCATAATGTATTAAATGTGCAATTTGTTAATAAAAAGTACATAAAGGTGGGGGGTGGAGAGGGATAGGAACATAGTTTCATATACTATTAAATTTGAGGTGAGTATCAAAGCAAATGAGATTATTATAGATTTAGGATATTAAATTGAAGCCTCTTGGTAACTACAAAGAAAGTATCAGATAATATGCAAGATCATTGAGACAGAAATTAGAGTACAAGTTACCAGAGTCAGGGGCAGGGTGAAAGGGGAATAATGCATAAAGCGCACAGGGTTTCTGTTGGGGAGATGGAGAAAAGGGTCAGTAATGGAAGGTGATGAGGCACCACAACACTGTGGATGCAATGACTCACAGTGAGTGATATGCTTGGGATTGGCTGAGACAGGAACATTTATATTGCATACAAAGAATATGTTCCCACAATTAAAAAAGAAAGAGCAAGTGAAGAGATAATGGCAATTAAGTGCAGCTCATGACACTGGATGGGATCTGTTTTGGGTTGCTAAAGCTATCAGAATGCAATATACTAAAAAAATGGGTTGGCTTTTACAACAGGGTTTTGTTAGTTTGCAAATTTACAGTTCTAAAGCCATGAAAATATCCAAATTAGGGCATCAATAGGATGATACCTTCTCTGAAGAAAGGCTGCTGGCATCTGTGACACCTCTGTCATATGGGAAAGCACATGGCCTGTGTCTGATGTTCCTTCTCCCTGGGTTCTGTTATTCTCATCTTCTCACTTCAGTGGCTCTCTTGGAAATGAATGGTTCATATCTTGATAGGGTTGTTGGACACTGTGGGGTAGGGAGGAGTGGAACTTTTAAAAATTTGACAGTAATTCAGTTAAGATTGGTACATTTCACTGTATTTCAATTTTACATCACTTTAAGAAAAATAATTAGAAAGAGTTATGATCATCAGAATATAATGGACACAAGGTCATTTTATTTTCCAAGTCTTGCCTCCTCCCCAGACCCTCCCACTGATGACCTGTCCAAGCTACCAGTTGCTGGTGTGTTCCAGGTGGAATTCTGGGACATTCTCTATTGTTTGTTGTGGCTGTTGCATCTGTGGTTACTGGGCAAAGCCTTGTGGGTGGCTACAGTGCCACAAAAAGGCTGCAAACCTCCCTGGAGCCTGACTTTGGGCTGATCTCTGAGATGCTGCAGGAGGTGGTGATGGAGCTGCTGCCAAATGGCATGAGTCCAGATGTCACATGCCACAGCCTCTGCCTTTCATCAGTTTACAGGGGTTCCCTTATTGTTATTCAGCTATTGCCCAGTCTGTTAGAAGCCAGATTTACATAAGATGAGAAAAGCAAATTGCCGAAACACTGGCTGCACAGAACAAAGAGAAATCAGTTGACAAAATAAGTTTGCTCATAGCGGTTTGCAGAGACTGTACCATCTTTAGATGCTTGGGTAGAGAAAGAGACTTTACAAATACTCAGTCTTATAGACACCTACAGAAAGGCAAAGAGAAGGAAAGCAATGCTAATCAAATTAACTTCACTGGCCCCCAAACTAAAGGAAGTAAGGATCCAAATCCTCCAAACTGGAAGTGACAATAGAGATGCTAAATACATGGAAGTCTCTGAAATGGCTTCTGAGAATGACCCCATGGGACTGGGTGTGGGAATTAAAGCAGCTCTGCCCCCCTCCCCTCTGCTCAGGCCCCAGAGCCTCCAGCCTGCATTCACCCAGCCGGCCTCCCTCTGAAGGTCACGGTGGCCCTGGATCCAACAGGACCCCTCCACTGGCTGCAGATCCTCCACCTTCTCTTCCTGGTCATGGAAATGGGCTCCTTCATGGCCACTTCCTCCTTTGAGATTGAAAGACTATCAACTTCCAGAAAAACACCAGGAAATGTGGGACTTTCTTTTAAAAAAAATTAAACTTTCTTCCAATAGTAAAAGAAACTTCAACTACTTAAGTATTTGCTCAAATTGAAACTAGATCAAACTACATTTCCCAAGACAATATTTTCTAATTATTATTTATTGATCTAAGTTAACTATTTATATTTTGTTATTATATCTATATATTACAAATATTGTAGTTTTAAAATATAGATACTGATTAGAGACATTTATACATCAGAACGTGTATTTTTGGGGAAAGGGTTGAATTCCTGTTGGTCACAAATCCTCAGTAAAGGCAACTTTTATAAAATGGAGTATGTATTAGTTAAACCGTTGAAAAATGAATACATATTTTGGGGTGTAGTTAACTGTGTTCTTAGAGAGAAACTAATATAATTTAATATTATATTTTAAAATAAGGAACATGAAAAAATAAAATTGGCAAGTTCAGCTGTAGATGCTTTTCTTTCTCTGCCATATCCTGAGAGTTTTCTGACCGTGAAGAAATACCCGAGACAATTTGGGGAAGCCCCACATCCCACCCTTTAGCCTCTCCCTCATCATCTGACACAACTCACAGGAAAGCTGAAGGAGCAGCCTGGGTTTCTCTCCCACAGAAATATCTGGTGTCCCCAGAATTAGTAGTTCTAGTGACAAATGACCCTCCCTATATAGGCAGTGAGCACTAACTGGGGAGTATTAGTGATGGTGGAAGAGAAGCAAGGTAGTGACACTTCTAGCAGGTGTGTTGGGGGATAAATCAAAGGACAGAAAAATTGTTATAAGAAGATAAAGGATGACTTCTCAAAATAGAGCTTAGGTCAGGTCATAGAACAGTGAAGGTGAGAAAGAATGTCCCTGTCCTTATGGAGCAGATATTTAAGTGGTGGGGGTAGTCTGCTGGTTTGAATCTATTATGTACCCAGAAAAACCTACATTCTTTTAGTTGAATCTTGTGGGGGAGACATATTGTGGGTGGGACCTCTTGATTCTGTTGTTTCCATGGAGACAGGACCCTGCCCATTCAAGTTGGGTCTTAACCCCCTTGCTGGAACCCTCTATGAGAGGATAAAAGGCAGACATTTTGGAGACAGCTCAGAAATGCTTAAAAAGAAAACACCCAGGAGAAACAAAACTACGCACAGGGAAGCTGAGACAGAAGCCCAGAGACATTTTGAGAAATCCACTGAAACCAGAATCTAAGCCCAGGAGAGAAGGATCAGCAGAGCCAGCCATGTGCCTTCCCATTTGACAGAGGATCCCTGGATGCCATCAGCCTTTCCTCAGAGAAGGGATCTACCTCTTGATGCCTTAATTTGGACATTTTCATGGCCTTATAACTGTAAATTTACAACCAAATAAATTTCCATCATAAAAGCAAAACCATTTCCAGTATATTATATTCTGGCAGCTTTAGCAAACCAAAACAGGGAGATAGTGGACAGAGAGATTGAACAGTGCACAGAGGATGTCATGCAATGGTAACATAACAGAGAAGAATGTCCAGGGAAGGTCAGGAGTGATGGGTGTGGGAAATGGGGGCTCTGAGGAGAGATTAGGAATCCCCTCTGAAGAGAGGACATCTGAGCAGTGAAGCAACCTGGCGACAAGCACTGCAGGATGAAGGGAAACAACAGGTGATGGTGATACAGTGGGTGTGAGAGTGGTGAGTTTGGGGATCACCCAGAGACCAGGGAAGCCAATATGCAGTGAGTGAATAGTGGCTGGAAGGGTGGGGTTAAATGCCATCACCAGGGTAAAGAGTTTAATTGTAATTTAGGAAGACAGTGGCAGTGATGTGGGGAAAAGGGACTAGCAGGAAGAACAGGGACTCTTTAAGATGAGGATGTTGATTGCTGCACTGGGGGGAGCAGTGGAGACAGAAGGATCAGCTCCAGGTCCTGTTCTGCAGAAATTGAGAGACTCCTGATGCTATGTGTTTCCTTCCTTCCATCTCTTTAGTGAGAGTTTTGTTCACCACCTTTCTGTCCTCAAGTAACTGGGGTCCTGGCCACACTTTCACATCCCCATGCATGGGGGGAAGCAGCTGAGTGGGGCTCTGTGTGCCTGGGGGGGCCTGTGCTTCTCAGTGATCCTCTGGGGGTTCACTGGGTGAGGATGCACATGGATCTGAAGCCTCTGCCTTGGGTGGCTTCAGATCTCCAAGAAAGCCTCCTCCAGCCTCCTAGCGGGGTGTAGTGAGCCTGGCCACCAGCATTCTGGGAGCTGAGGAGGGGCAGAGTGAGGGGGATCAGTCTCCAGGCTTTCACTGGGGCTCCTGCTCCTTTCAATGGGGTTCTCACCCCCACCTCACCTATTCCCACATCTACAAGTTCATAGCCTCTTTCTTTTTCTTTTTTAATCCATTTTTATAGAGATATATTCACATACCATGCAGTCATACAAAACAAAGTGTACATTCAATTGTTTACAGTACCATTATGTAGTTGTACATTCATCACTAAAATTAATTTTTGACATTTTCATTACCACACACAAAAATAATAAGAAAAAAATTAAAGTGAAAAAGAACAATTAATTAAAGTAAAAAAGAACACTGGGTGTCCCCCCCCCCCCCAGTTTTCTACTCGTCCATCCATAAACTGGACAAAGGGGAGTGTGGTCCACATGGCTTTCCCGATCACATTGTCACCCCTCATAAGCTACATTTTTATACAATTGTCTTCAAGATTCATGAGTTCTGGGTCATAGTTTGATAGCTTCAGGTATTTACTGCTAGCTATTCCAATTCATTAGAACCTTACAAGGGTTGTCTATATTGTGTGTAAGAGTGCCCACCAGAGTGACCTCTCAGCTCCTTTTGGAATCTCTCTGCCACTGAAGCTTATTTCATTTCTTTTCACATACACCTTTTGGTCAAGAAGCTGTTCTCCATCCCATGATGCCAGGTCTACATTCCTCCCCAGGAGTCATATTCTACATTGCCAGGGAGATTTACTCCCCTCAGTGTCAGATCCCATGTAGAGGGGAGGGCAGTGATTTCAGCTGCCAAGTTGGCTTAGCTAGAGAGAGAGGGCCACATGTGAGCAAGACATAGCCTCTTTCTTGTCTTTCCTTGTCTCATGCAAAGCTGGGGTGGAGAAGGGGACAGATACTCACCTACCTGTGCAGATCCTTATGTCTAACTCCTTTGGGAAATTTTTCAGACATCCTATTTTCATCCTCACTTTTCAACTCAATCTTTGTGGGTGTCTATGAATCCAATGCCTCCTTCTAAACACAAATCCTTTTATTTTTTTCATGGAATTTAGGTTTAATTAATCTCTGAAGTTAAGTTTTTAATTTTCTGTATGTCTGCTTCCTATTTGTAATAGCAAAATACAGGCTCTGTCAACAGTAGAATGAATAAATAATGATATATGCATGCAGAAGAATACTATCCAGAAATAGGAGCAACCAACTGCAATATTGATAAATTTCAAAATATAATGTTTAGTTAAAAAAGTGTGTTACAAAGAATGTTATATTTTACACTTCCATTTAAATAAAGCACAAGTACCAGCATAACTAATTTACAATGTGAGAAATCAGGAGAGTGATTACTTTTAGGAGGAATGAAGACTGGAAAGGAGCAGGAGGTATTCTGGCAATATTTGATTTCTTTATCTGGGTTTTGGTAAAATAGGATTAAATGGGGTGGTTCAATGATTTTTCATCTTGTGAAAAATCAACTACACATAAATGTGTACTTTTTGCATATATATTTCAATGAGAGGTAAAATTTAGTGTGTCTGTAATATTTATATTAGAAAAACTCTGCCCGGATGGTAAATCACTTTGGATTTCTTTCATCAACTAATCTTCACATCACAGATGGCTGTTTTGACCCTTGAATTTTGCCAAAGAGTCACCAAAGAGAATGTCTTTTGTTGCTTAGAAGTGCCCTCTCTCCCTAAGCCCACTCAGCAGGTAAACTCACTGCCCTCCCCCATACATGGGACATGACTACCAGGGTTGAGCCTGGACCAGCATTGAGTGATTGAGAAAGTTTTCTTGACCAAAAGGAGGAAGAGAAATTAAACAAAATAAAGTTTCAGTGGCTGAGAAATTTCAAATGGATCCAAAGGTCATTTTGAATGTTATTTTTATGCATTATATAGACATCCCTTTTTAATTTTTAGTGTATCGGAAGAGCTAGAAGGAAATACCTGAAACTGTTGAACTGGAATCCAGTAGCCTTGATTCCTGATGACAACTGTATAACTGTGTAGCTTATAAGGTGTGACCGACCATGTGATTTGGAAAAAATTGTGGCACATTCTCCCTTTATCCAGTGTATGGACATATGAGTAGAAAAATGGGGACAGAAAGTAAATGAATAATAGGAGGGGATGGGAGTATGCGATGTTTCTGGTGTTCTTTTATACTTTTACTTTTATTCTTATTTTTGTATCCTTTGGCTTTTTTTGTCATATCTTGTCTCTTTTTTACCATTTTAGTGTCCCTTACTGATATTCTTCATTTCTACCCTCTTCTATGTTATGGAAAAGCAGGCATGTCCTTCTCTAACCCTTCCTGGTCTGTGTGGACAGATCTGCTTAGTGCTGTGGTTCAGTGTTAGACACCTCTATTTTTCACACACCAAATTCCTGTCATTCAACAATTTTGTTAATAAAAATCTGATATCTGATTCCATTCACCTGTCGTTTGTCTTTCATTTATGTGAATATTGTGATGAGTTAAAGAGATATTGAGTGATTCCTCTTCAGTCCCTCAGCAATAATGGGCTGTGCAGAAGTCCCAGTGCTAATGACACCAATGGACACTTACCCAAAAAGTAGAGTTCTTGCTTTTTCTCTTTTGTTCTGGCAATACACAGACAGAGACGCAAAGACCAACCATGGTGTAAAACAAAATGGCTTCAATATGGAGAAAGTATTAAATGCAATCAAATATATTTACAATTGATATTATAAAGCATAAGCCTATCCTCTTAGATTGCATCACAAATCAAAGCCCAACTTTAGAGGGAATGTGGGAAGATGTCAAAGTAGGAGTCCCCAGAAAATTAATTTTACTCTTAGACAATGTATGAATCCAAGAAGAAATCACAAGGGAAATTATTTCTTGTCTTCAGGCAAATTAAAATGTAAGCATAAAATACTAAAATTCATGTGATGCATCCAAGGACAAGTTATGAGGGAAATTTATAACTCTAAAGGTTTACATTAAAAAAGAAGAAATATTTCAAATCTGTTGTTTTAGTTTGTCCTTTTCTAGTACTCAAAATTACAGTACTAGAAAAGGACAACTGAAACCCACAGTGAGCAGAAGAAAGGTAAAAACAAGTATTATATTGGAATTACATGAAATAGAGAATAAAAATACAACAGAGGCAATCAACAAAAACAAAAATTAGTTCTTTGAAATGATTAATAAAATAAACTTTTAGCTAGACTGAAAAAGAATAAAAGAGAGAGTATACAAATAAGAAAAATCAGAAATACAAAGGAGGGCATTACTACTGATCCCAATCACAGAAATAAAAAGGACTGTAAGAGGATGCTATAGATAACTGTATGGCAAGAAATTAGGTAAACTAGAGGAAATGGACAACTTCCTGGAAACACAAACTGCCTACATTGACTCTAGAAGAATAAAAGCGTCTCAACAAACCAGTGACTATTAAAGACATCGAATCAGTCATCAGATCCTCCCAAAAAAGAAAAGCCCTGCACCAGATGGCTTCACCGAATTCTATCAAACATTCCAAGACCTAACTCCAATTCTGTGCAAACTGTTCCAAAAATTGAAGAGGTGGGAACACTCCCTAACTCATTCTCTAAGGCCAAGATCACCCTGATACCAAAGACTTTTAAAGATATCACAAGAAAAAACTTCAAACCAATATCTTATGAATATAGATGCAAAAATCCTCAACAAAAATACTAGCAAACCAGATACAACAGCATATTAAAAGAATTATTCACCATGATCAAGTAGGATTTATCCCTGGTATGCAAGGTTGGTTCAACATGCAGGGTTGGTTTCATTTAGAAATGGGCAAAATATTTGAACAGACATCTCCACAAAGCAGACAGAAAGCACAGGAAGAGATCCTCAACATCATTAGCCATCAGGGAAATGAAAATCAAAATCACAATGAGATACCATTTCACACCCATTAGAATGGCTGCTATTTTTTTAAAAGAGAAAATAGCAAGTGTTTTAGAAGATGTAGAGAAATAGGAACACTCATTCACTGCTGGTGGCAACATGAAATGGTGTAGCCACTGTGGAAGACAGTTTGACAGTTCCTCAGAAAGCTAAGTATAGAACTGCCATTTGACCTGGCAATCCCAGTACTACATATACGCTGAAAAGAATGGAAAACAGGGACTTGAGCATATTTTCACATCAATGTTCATAGCAGCATTATTTACAATTGCTAAAAGGTGGAAGCAACCCAAGTGTCCATCAATTGATGCATGGATAAATAAAATGTGATATATACCTACAATGGAATTTTATTCTTTATGGTTGACTCTGAAAGACATCATGTTGAGTGAAGTAAGCCATAATCAAGAGGAGGAATATTGTATGATCTCACTGATTTGAAACAATGAGAATAAGCAAACTCATAGAGTCAGAATTTAGAATATAGGTTACCAAGGTAGAGAGTTGTGATACACAATGGGAAGTAAAGGCTTAAAATGTACAGGGTTCCTATTTGGAATGAAGGAAATTTTTTGTTAGTGGATGACATAGATGGCATAGAACATTGTGAATGCAATTAATTAACAGCACTGAAATAATCATATATCTGAATATGAGTAAAAGAGGAAATGCTAGATCACATATATGGGAAAAGAATAAATTTTAAAAATTCATGGAACTACACTACACACAGTGAACCCCAAGTTATTCCATGGACTTTAGTTGCTAGTATAATTACAAAAATGTGCTGTCATCAGTTGTACCAAATATTCCACAACAAAGCAAGGTGTTGGTGTTGGGGTGGTATACAGGAATTTTGTATTTTCTTGGATGATTGTTTTGTAATCTCACAACTTGTCTAATAAAGACAAAAATTAAAAAAAAATTTTGTTACATCTCCTTAAGGTGACTCTGTAATTATGTTCCTTGCAATACATGTAATCTCCATTTCATAACAAAATTTCTGTGAACTCCCTTATGAAATCAGTTTTTGTTAACTTCCTGCACTTAATAATGAATGTCCTTGCCAAAGTCTGTATTTAATCCTATAAATTATTTTTAGTTCATCTATGGGTAGCATTTACTAACCTATAAGAATTCTCTGAATCCATCTCTGGTGATATTTGAGAAACAATTTATATGTTTATAATATTATAAGAAGTATGGTTGATTTTCCTGAAGGTTTTTTTTTCCAGTTAGATTTTTATTATGAACAAAACTTGATTAAAAGTTGAACAAACTGCCTCAAAACTCACAGAGTGTCAGAATGGCCAACAGTTAGAAAAATGGTCATCTATCACCCATGCCTTAACCAGAGTCCTCACGTTGCAAGAGCTGGTGGTGGAATCTGAATCGGTTTTGTGATTTTTATTAGGATACTGATGACTACCCCCATATAAACCCCTCCAGAATTGCTGGCAGAAACAAGTTGCCACCAGAGAGGGGGCAGACGGGCCCACATCTCCACTTTACTGATTTCCTCCCACGGAGGTCTGGGAGTTGGGTTGTTTCAGTCATTTCTGTGCTACTTGTGAAAAAATGCTTGCGCAGGGAGCCCCGACACCTGAAGAGTGGAGAGAGGCCGGGGGAGGCCCCGACCAGGCCCCTGCAAACCGGCCTCTGCTGGCCGCCTGGAGACTGCAGCTGGCCGTGGGCAGCACGCCCCCTCCCCAGGAGGCTGCAGGCAAACCAAAGGAGAAGAGAGAGAAGGAGAAAAAGAAGAAAGACAAGAAGAAGAAGCACAAAGTGAAGGCCAAGGAAGAGATGAAGGCTACAGTGGACCCGCCAGCCAAGCAGACCCAGCAGAAGTTTCCTGCCAAGGAGGCCAACTGCAGGGACCAGGGGCAGCAGGCAGCGGAGGAAGGGCGGCAAGCAGGCGTCGGCCTCCTGCTGAGAGGGGGAGGGGGAGGGGAGAGGAGGAAGAGGAGGGGGAGGGAGGGGAGGGGGAGAAGGAGGAGAAGGGGGGCTGCCATGAGCTACAATGAGAAGCTCTCCCTTAGCCTGGGCATGAACTGGCTGCCAGCCCGGGGAACGGGCCGGGTGGTGCACATCATCCAGTCTCAGGAGGGCTCGCTCAGGTGCTCCATCCCCGAGGACATCGGGATTGACTTTGAGACCCTGAAACCCACCACGTTAGGAGAACTGGAGAGATATGTCAAGTCTTGTTTACGGAAAAAACAAAGAAAACCATTCTCCACAAAAGGGACAAAGCAGGCAGCCAAGTCAAAAGAGGAGCTAGCTCGAGAAGAAAGAAAGTTAGAGAAGCGGCTGCAGGATGCCAATGGACATCTGATCAACGACAAACCAAGAAAGAGAAATCCGGCTCCACGCCCTCGGGAGGGCCGTCCCGGCTCGGCAGCAGCAGCGCCTCCGAGTCTGGAAGCAGCAGTTCCAGTGGGTCCAGTTCGGATAGCAGCGACTCGGAGTAAACTCTGGGCTTGGACAGAACAGAAGAGACAGATGTTACACAGGCCAGGGCGCTGCAGTTTCCCTTCCATGGTTAATATATGACTTTCGTCCCCAAAGGTTCTGTAGTCATTCTCCTGCATCTCATCACTTGAATAAACTTGACCCCCATATCTGGCTTCTGATTCTTTTTTTGTGTGTTCTGATAATAAATGTTTATCCCTGAATTATACACAGTGTGAGGGAAATTTGTTTATTTTTTACTGTTTCATGTTTCTCTGTCCACCCACAGAATAAGCATTCCAAAACTCTAAAATTACATTTCTTTTATTTTAAATTTTATTGAACTAAATCATAAAATTGTCATTTCATTCACTTTGTATCTTTACTAATAATATTGATTTTATGAGTTTTGGGCCTGTCTTCCATAGCTTTCAGTTACTATCTACACATTTTTTTAAGGTTTTACTTATTTCTTTTTCCTTTTGCTCCTTTTCAATCATGTCCTGTAGGATTATGTGTGATTGTTTAGAAAAGCCTGTTTTACTTTTCTTTTATATCCAGTGTGTTCCTTATCTGAACTGGCTCTCTTTTGTAATTTTAAATTGTTTTACAGCCCTGCCAATTTTCTCTTCTCTTACCTTAAAAATTTCTTCCTTCTATTCTCATAACTGTATTTTGAGTCTGATTTTGTAACATATTAATGATTTTTCATCAACCTATTCTTATTATTACATGAATGCATGCAGGGATCACTGTCATCTCATGATAACTGGAATAATTGGTAAGAAAACCCATTCTGTGAGCTTTTTGGAGAGGAGGCTCACTGAGGTCAAGGGCTCCCTTGGACAACAAAAAAGCCCCAGCACTTAAAACATTTGCTGATTTCCATAGTGTGTGTACCTATGCCATGACCAATTTCAAGTTACTAAATGTTTAACAACTGCCTCACAAACCTCCTGAACATTTAGTAACCAGCTCTTAAAAACCAGTACATGACAGCCCAAGCTTATCTCCAGGTGAGGAGTGGAAGGAGGGTGTTGAAGGAAACCAGTGGCTCTCCTGGGCTGCCCCAGGGTGGGAATGTACTGGCAGACAGTGTTTCCAAGCAAGGGCTCATGCCTGGTGTGCACAGAAGCCAATACTATCACATTGGGATTTTGTGGAAAGAAAAGGCTTTTATTGTGAGTTTAACAAGCAGGGAGACAGGGCAAAGAAAAGACTCATCTGTGTTTTTGTTCTAAGAACTAAGGAAGATTCATAGGTTGGAAACAAAGGGAAATGGGTATAGTGATGGGATTTAGGTCGGCATATTCTGATTGGCTGTTGTTAGATATATGCCAGGAGGAGTTAGGGAGTTTAAAACTGCAAGCGATTTCCTATCCATTTAAAAACATTTCAAACACACAGTTCATTTTTTTTTTTCTTTTACACAGTTCAGTTTTAATTTTTTAGACTAGGAAAGATTGAAAAAAAATTTTAAATGAATGTTTGGCATGGTTCCTTATCTTAAGAATAGATTTTGTAAAGTCAATGAGTCAAATGAGTCCTTTCTTCTACTAAGATCCACATTCTCTTATATAGCTACTCAAAGTAAAATTTATTTCAGAGCTAAATATAAGTAGTATGACAGGGAAACAGAAAATCCATCAATTCATTTGATTTTGATTTGATTTACTTCATTAAAAAGTATTATTTTGTAGACACAAGTTTCATAATGTTGAATTCATTTTAATAATGTTCTTTGGGCTTATTTATTTTGTATAGTATGTTGTTTGGATGTGATTTTCATTATTGGAACTAATATGGCTATACTCATTTTTCAAGACATTTAATAGTGTTATGTATAACCTATAGATGTTTCTGGAGTTACCTAATAAAGACTTATAAATGAATAAATAAAAAAAAAGTGCAAATGCTTAGCCTAAGCCTATGGGGCATGAACAGAAGCTCTGCATAGGAAACCACACATCACATACCAAAAAATGATATCTTTAGTGTGATGAGTGGGTGAAAATTTAACAGGACAGATGTTATTATGTTACTTTCAGTTACAGTTAGTAGGGAGTGTGCAAGTGTGGTCTCGGGGAATCCCCAAGAAACTACTAGAGCTAGTTGGGGCTGGGGTAGACTGACCATAAGAGGTTCAGGTTACAGGGAACCCAGAGGGTCACAGAAGTGTCCATTTGCAGCAATTGGTATGGGTTTTGCTTGTAGATGAAGGTATTCAATGCTCCCACGAATTGGTTGGGTCATCATTGTATATCATTGTCATTTGTTAGTCAGAGTTGGGAGAAGTCATTAAAGCATAGCTTAAATAGGAGAAACCAGTAATAATTACAATAGGATGAGTAGTCACATCTGTAATATGTTTCTGAATGAAGACCGATTCCTGAGGGAGTCAACTAAACAAATCAAAGGAGGGAAAACTTGCTTCCATGGCATTAATCTGATTTCTCATGTAAATATATTTTCATAACATTAGCAGATCATCAGGCATAAAAGTGCAGCATTCAGTTTTTGACTATGGCCCATGTGCCACACTGGGAGGCAGATGTGAGGTCTAGGCAATCTGGTTTGGGAGGACAACTTTATGCATGAGGGTGACTTCTGTATACAGCAGGGAAACACTATAGAGACAATTGTTTGGGGCTCTGTTCTGGTTTGCTAATGCTGCCAGAATGCAAAACACCAGAGACGGATTGGCTTTTATAAAAGGGGGTTTATTTGGTTACACAGTTACAGTCTTAAGGCCATAAAGTGTCCAAGGTAACACATCAGCAATCAGGTACCTTCACTGGTGGATGGCGATGGTGTCCAGAAAGCCTCTGTTAGCTGGGAAGGCACGTGGCTGGCATCTGCTCCAAAATTCTGGTTTCAAAATGGCTTTCTCCCAGGATGTTCCTCTCTAGGCTGCAGTTCCTCAAAAATGTCACTCTTAGTTGCACTTGGGGTATTTGTCCTCTCTTAGCTTCTCTGGAGCAAGAGTTTTCTTTCAACGGCCATCTTCAAAATATCTCTCATCTGCAGCTCCTGTGCTTTCTTCAAAGTGTCCCTCTTGGCTGTGGCTCCTCTTCAAAACATCACTCACAGCTGCACTGAGTTGCCTCTGCTCATCAGCTCATTTGTATGGTTCCACTGATCAAGGCCCACCCTAAATTGGTGGGGCCACACCTCCATGGAAATTATCTCATGAGAGTTATCACCTACAGTTGGGTGAGGAGCATCTCCAAAGAAACACTCAAAGAAATCTAATCAAAACTGATAACATCTGCCCACACAAGATTACATCAAAGATAATGGCATTTGGGGGACACAATACATTCAAACTGGCACAGGCTCATTGAGTAAATCTATTATGGGTTTCAATGTGAACAAGGACACCTTCAAAGTCTATTGATGGAACAAATATGGATGTAAGATGATCATGTGAGTGGAACACTGATGGTGCCCATCTAGCTTTTAATAAGAGTAAATTAGCAGAAGGAGGCAGAATGCTATGAATAGTCCTTTGGGTCCATGGTGGGCCTAATGTACATCATCCTAGCCAGCATGGGGCAACCACAGCCATACACTGGTGCTCCATGTCTACTGGGTTCTGTTTGGAGCTTTCCAATAAATGTCAGGGTGTCTTGACAAATCAGTGCCAAATCAGTCACTTTCTTGTGATATAATAGTTTGGTGACATTGTTCAGGGATGAGCCAGACCATTTTTCTGGTAATATAAGGAACCTGCTGCTTGGCATGTTTTCATTGATCCCAACAAAGGGGTTTTGACCCAGGTGGCCATACCCAGGCATCAATCATATTTAGCCATCCCAGACTTGTATGTGTCCTTCTCTTTCACTAATAGTGAAGTTTTTATCCCTGGGTGGTTGTTTTGATCATTGTGTGGCCATGTCAACAGTTACATTATAGGAAAAACTGACCATATACCCAGATGCATTGATGTCAGTGGACCAATCATTTGGGTCGGCATTAGCTATGTCTATAGAGTTAATGGTCATTGTTTTTGTTCCTGTTTAAGTACCTAGGGCTATCCAGTCTTTTCCCTGGAGGGCTGAGAATCCACCAGGGTAGGGCAGAAGTACTGAAAAGTGGGAGCTGGCCACATATTCAGCAATTAGATTGATGCATAAAGATGGTATAGGAGTGTGCCTACTGAAGGAAAACATTGCCATCAGGGGCCCATTGATGAAGATAAGGCCAATATTATTATATATGAGGACCATGAAGAGACATCGGAGAGGGGAACACAGTGGACAGTACTTTGCAACTTAGCTTTTAGGCCTCTGTTCCTCTTAAAAGCAGTTTGAGATTGGACATGTGTTTGCAGGAATATTGTAGGGTAGAAAATCATTACTTGTGGAGTTTGTCCATCCACTGTGAGGCTGTTGCTGAAGACAAGTGATCTGCTGTCTGTGAAGTCTATTACTCATTTGGTCCCAGTGGATGGGCCTAGGGAGATCTTGATCCTGGGAAATTTATTTAACTTAAGAGTGAAGGAGCCATGTCTTTATTCCCTGCAGCTCACCAGAAGAATGGGTGATTAGTACAAAGCCACAAGGCCCATTTCACTGCTGACATTGCTGGTCTTTTGGACATACATTTCTTTGGACATTATTTTTTGTTGGTTTTTTTTTTTCCTTTGGCAAATTTATTCAAGTTTTAAGAGGTACCCAGTCTTCTGGATTTATGCAGTGAAGAAGTACATCTGTGGGAAAAATAAGGTGGCTCCAAGCATATTGATTAATAGCAGATAAATTAGCACCTAAGGATTACACATATTTTATAGTATCTGTTGCCTTAACAACATGACTATTTGCTAAATCACAGTAAATTTTAGTCTTAAGAAAAGGTGCCCCATGTAACATTTCATATGAGCTCAATTGGAGCCTGCTTCTCGCAACCACTCTTACCATTAGCAGTGCAATTGGTTAGTTTCTTGGCAATTCATTGCCAAGGTCCTCTTTGAGGTGTGGTTCATCTTTTCTATCTTTCCAGTAGATTGTTGTCTCCAGGAAGCATAGAACTACCAATGTAATCCTAGGGCTCCAGTAACTTCTTTGGTTACTTTAGCTATAAAAGCACCCACATTATCATTCTGCATAGAATAAAGCAGTCCACACTGGGGAAAAATTTCTTTCTGTAAAGCTTTTGTTACTTTGGAGGCTTTCTTGGTCCTGCTTGGAAAGGCTTCTTCCCATCTTGAGACGGTGTCCACAAACACTAACAGGTATTTATAACTTCCCTGGACTTTGGGCAACTATCAAGCTATATTATTAGATAATACAAATGTAAAATTAAGAGTAGTCTCTTCCTTGAACTCTGCCAACCTATAACCCAATTTACAGGAGGAACCCATTCATGACTGTATACAGATGATTGAAGAAATCTATTTCAGCCAACTGAACCTCACAGATCAACCCCTGGAGGAAACCAATCTCAAATAGAGTTGAGAGGTCAATCTGGAGGTTATTCTTATGAATTTTAAAGATATTATATTTTAGTTTCTAGTGTATTAGAATACCTAGAAAGAAATGACTGAATCCCTTGAATAGTAATTTAGTAGATTTGATTCTTGATGATAATTGTATAACTGTATGGCTTTTACTGTGTGACCATGTGATAGTGGAAACCTGGTGACTGACACTATCTTTACCAGTTTGTGGGCAAATGAGCAATAAAATAATGACAAAAATACATAAATAAAAGTGGTATAAGAGGTATGAGTGGCTTGGGTGTTATTTGTCTTTTTTTTCTTTTTTATATTTTTTCTTTATTTTGGAGTAATGATAATGCTCAAAATTAGATTGTGGTGGTTAATGCACAACTGTATGATGATACTGTGTGCCACTGACTGTATACTTTCAATGGATTATATGGTGTGTGAGTATATCTCAATAAAATTGCATTAAAATAGCAATCCCTAGCTTGAATCCTGCTGCCCTATGCTTCAATACACAGAAGAAACCCATTCATAATTACAATGTACACAGATAACTGAAGAAATCTATTCCAGCTGACCAGACTTCAAAGTCCAACCCCTAAAAGAAGTCAGTTTCAAGAGGTGCACAAAGAGAAGTAGCTTCATGGAACAGGGATTCTGAAGCATGGGGATGGTAATCCTCCATGAAGCTCTAGAGGCAAGCACACTTCCTCCAGTTATGTCCACCCAAGAGCAGAAAGTATAGCCTTTACTAGAGCCTTATAGCTAGGAGATGGAAACAGGGGTATCATCTACACTGATTCTATGTATGCTTTTTTGCATAATCCATGCACATTGAGTCATCTGGAAAGTTATGGGACTATAAACATCAGTTACAAAAAAAGAAATCAAACACCCAGGAGTTATACTAACAGTGCTAGAGGTCATTATGTTTCCATTGGAAATAGCTATTTTCCATTGTCTTGGGTATCAAATATTTATACATTAGCAGCAAAAGGAGATAACTTCCCTGGTCAAATTGCTAAACAGGTGGCAAAGACACAAGAGCCAAACAATAACATCTTAGCTGTCCTAATACCTAACATAGATCTGGATTCATTATGCCCCAATATTCAGCAATAGATCTAAAGAGAGCTAATGAATGGGGTTTCAGTGTTGACCCCAGAGACCCAGAAGAAGAACTCTACAAAGCTGTGAAGGATGGATGGATTTATAATGAACAAGGGATTATTTAAATACCTGAATATTTTAAAAAAGAAATCATTACCCACAAACACCAAGAAAGTCAATATGGTTGAGATGCCATGTATCAATGGCTATGAATATTCATAGTTGGACAAAAATGCACAGAATAATTCAAAATGTGGTTAAGAATTGCTTGTTTTGTGCTAAAAATAATCCAAAGATGTGACATCCCACTCCCATTAAAGGAACTCAAAAGACAGGTACAGAACCAGAGGATGATTGGCAATTACAGGGAAGCCAACATCCCCCCTTTTTGTTCAAGATGGTATGTCACACAGTGGGGAATATTCACCATTGTAGGTTGTCCCAGAGTAAATGTTTCAGCTTCCTGTAGAGGTCACTGGTTGCCACCATGACATGGAGAAAACTGGCCAAACCTGGGAAACTATATCCAATCATTTGGAAAAGTAGGCAAAAGGGCTTCAAGTGCTACCCAAGTTTTGCATTAGTACCCCAAGGCCCATGCCTTCTCTGTCATGTGCAAATAAATTGAAAGGTTTCCTGAGATCTTGGAGGCCAAGGACTGGGGCTGTTAAGAGAGCCTCTTTAATAGCATGGAACACCACTTGACCTTTAGCAGTCCAGTCTAGTGGCTCCATGTTCTTTATTTAATGGCATCATAAGATATCTGGCTATAAGTCCAAAATTTGGAATCCAGATTCAACACAATCCAGCCATTCCTAGAAATCCTCAGAGTTGCCTCTTAGTGATTGGTTCTGCCACTATGGCTATTGCTTCTCTTCTCTTTGGCAGTAAATTTCTTTGACCCTTTGAAAGTTCAAATCCTAAGTATTTCATGGTGGTCATGAAATTTGGGCCTTTTTCTTGGAAGCTTTATAGCTTCAATCTGCCAGGAAGTTCAGAGGTAAGATAATATTTTGATCTGAAACTTCCTTGGTGTTACTGGCAATCAGGATATCATTCATCTATGTAGTAGGATTCCCTCCTGAAGGTAGAGTTCTCTCAAATCTTTAGCTAGTACTTCTACAAATATAGTGGGGGCATTTTTAAATCCCTGGGGAAGAACAGTCCAACAATACTGATATTTTAGACACATTTTGAGGTTTTTCCATTTGAAAGCAAATGGTTCTTGAGAATCTGGGCTCATAGTTACAGAGTAGAAGGCATATTTTAAATCTAGTACTGTAAACCAGCAGAAATTGGAAAATGTTAGAAAAGATGCTTTGGGTAAAAGGAGAGGTTAAAGGGAGAATATGGAGAAGTGAAAACTCTGATCCAAATGGAAATTTGAAAACACTTCCAGGCATGGTGTCAGAAAAATCCATCCTAGTGGAAAATGTTCAGATCCTCAAAAGTAGAACAAAAAGAAGTAGGATGAAAGCCAGAGAGAGGTTTGTCTAAAACTTTTCAGAAATTAAACCTCAGAAAATATTCCCTGCATAAAAGGATCAACCCCAGTACAAAATTGCAACTTTTAAGTTTGATTTCTTTGGTTTTATTGCACAAGTATTTTCTTCCTAGCGTACTAAGTTCCAAAGGAAAACTCATTACTATTTACCCATGTCAGTGTCCCAAAACATGTCATAAATTTTGGTGAGTAGAGGATAAATAATAGATTCTGCCCTGCTTCCTTCAATGGGAAATGAGAGTCAAGATCACATAATGCTCCCTGGTTGCTTTAACCTTATTCCTAGTTGTCTCCCTGATAACCAAGTCATCATGGGCCCAGAACAGATATATTGGATGAAGAGGAAATGGGAGTAAAAACTGCAGCAGCATTTTGAGAGCAGGTGAACATTGATAATGGAAGAGTCCCTCAACTGGCAATTATTGAATACAAATATTATCATCATTGTATTTCCAGTAAGGACTGTCCTTTCCTGAGATAGGCACTGCTCCCAAATAACCGTGCAAGGCTGAATCAAATATTCTGGGTTGACGTGTCAGCTTTGTCACCATGATCCCAAATTTGTCTGGAAATGCCACCAGACCTCAGTTTTCTCATATGCAAAATAAGGGAACTGGGTTCAGTAATTAATTCAATGCAACATTGATTGAGGACCTCCTATGTTCTAGGATTTCCACTGGGATAAAAAAGTACAGGGTTCCTATGATTGAAAGTTTCCTCTTCTACTCTATGATTCTGTGACAAGCAGATGGACTTGTTTTACTGCAATTTCTTGTCCAGGGTACATTGATTAATTTCCCTATGGGTGGATAACAACTGAAGAGGAGGTGGTCTTGGATGGGTGGAAAGACTTCCTGGTCACTGCCAGTCATGCAAAACACCAGGATGAATCCATAGGAGAGAAACATCCTCCTTTTATGGTGAAGGATTTCTGCCCTCCACCTAATCCCCAGTGAAGTCTGGGCAGATAGGAATCAGATAAGAAGTGTCAAAAGACACAAATTCCATAAGATTTTCCTGATGCTCAACATACAACAAAATATCTTACAACTTCTGCATATCTTTGTAATGTTTCCTTAGCTTTAAATATGCTTCTATAATAGCTAAACCATTTTCTTGCACTGCTGCATTATCAAAGCTTTCAAATTTGCTGGTATTCTAATACACCAAGTGTAAGTAATTTGCCTGTAGAATGCTCAGACTCCATGAGAAAAAGTACATGTTATTCCAGATGAGGCAAGTGGACAGACCATAAAAGATGGTGAGAAGTTACAAGCAAGGATCATAAACACTATTCTTACAAGAGATATTTATTGGTGATTAGCAATTGTCCCCAGGAACATGCACTCCAAGGAACTGCTCTTGGTTTTTATAAGTGCACATTTAAAGGCTGCAGGACCACACAGGCCTGAATGTTGGAGTCTTGTTCCATCTGTACAAATATTTCCATGGAAACACTGAATAAATGTCACTCAGATTATCCAACACCACCAGATTTATCTGTAAATCTTGATCACTTTCCAAATAACATAAAAGAACCTAATAATCTGTGGGTTACCCTAAAGTCTTCCTATAAGCCAGATCCAGGACTTCAAGGCCCATGTGTGGCCAATTTTGTCTTTTCATTTCTGGCTTATTTCACTCAAAATGTTGTCTTCACAATCCATTCATGTAGTTGCATGCCTCACAACTTCATTCCTTCCTGTGGTTGCTCAATATTCTATGGCATGCAAACATCACATCTCACCATTCTGTTCATCAGTCAATGTATCCCCAGGCCACCTCCACTCATTGCAAATTGTGAATACTACCACCATAAATACCACTATGCAAATGTCCATTCATATCCATGCTCGCAGTTCTTTCAATATATACCCAATAATGAGGTTGCAGGATCTTATGGCAGTCCCATACTTAGCTTCTTCATTAATGTTAGTTCATATTAGGGAAAGCATACAGTATTTGTCCTTTTGTTTTTGGCTAATTTCACTCAACATAAAGTTATTCTTTTAAGTTGAGGTTTAATTTGCATACAAAATCACTAAAATCACCCTTCTTAGTGTATATTATGAGTTTTGAAAAAGGCATTCAGTCATGAAACCACCCCTACAATTGAAATATACAAAGTTTCATCAACTCCAAAATTTCCCTTCTTTCTTAATGTCCTTGCCTGGATTTGGTATCAGAGTTATGCTGTTTCACAAAATGAGATGGGAATATTCCCTCCTTCTGTATTTTCTGAAAATGTTTGTATAATATTAGTATCATTTCTTAATAAAAGATTTCACAGATTTAGCCAGAGAAATCATTTGGCTCTTGAATTTAGTAATGAGAAGATTATTTATTACAAATTTCATTTCCTTCACGGCAATTTAGATTATCTGGTTGCTTTTTATGTCAGTTTTTTAAAATTTCTGTCTTTCAAGGAATGTTCTCATTTTGTCCAAGTAGTTCCATTTATTGATATACATTTGCTCATAATATTCCTTTCATTTTCTTTTAATGCCCATAGTCTCTGATGATGTTCCCTTCTTTTATTCATGATAATTGTTGTGTTTTCTTTCTCTTTTTCCTAATCAGTTTAGCTAGTGATTTATCAATTTTATTGATATTTTCAAAGAACCAACATTTGTTTTGACAATTTCTTTGTCTCTTTTCTATTTCATTGATTTCCATTCATATTTACTATTTCCGTTTTATTGGTTTGGGTTTAAATTGCTCTGCTTTTTCTAGTTTCTCAGGGTTGAGATTATACCCTGATATCAACTTTATTCTTTCCTCTAATAAACACTAAAAGCCATAAATTTTCTTCTAAACAAAGCTCTAAGTACACCCCACAGATTTTGATATGTTGGTTTTTATTTTCAATCATTTCCCTAGTGTGGAAGCCTAGACTAGCGAACCTTGGGTTGGCAGAAAAGAAGGCAGAGGACTAGCGTTGCAAATCAGCCAATCCTGAACCACTCTTGATGGACCAATCAAGATAGCCCAGAATGTAAGCCCTAATTTACATAGCTATGCACCAATCAAAATGGTCTTCCTCTGAACCAATCACAAGTCACTCTTAGCTGGTCCCCCATTGGACCACAGCGCAGCGCCTTATTTGCATAAAATTCAGCCAATCCTAAAACACCAATTGTCTAAGCCCGCCCCCCTCTAGCCAATAAAAGGCCTAGCTCTACGTACCTATTTTTAGTTCTGCGTTTGGAGTCTTTGGTGTGAAGTTCTTTGCGCGGCGGCGCCTGGCGGAGCGGCGGCGCCTGGCGGAGCGGCGGCGCCTGGCGGAGCGGCGGCGCCTGGCGGAGCGGCGGCGCCTGGCGGAGCGGCGGCGCCTGGCGGAGCGGCGGCGCCTGGCGGAGCGGCGGCGCCTGGCGGAGCGGCGGCGCCTGGCGGAGCGGCGGCGCCTGGCGGAGCGGCGGCGCCTGGCGGAGCGGCGTTTTTTCCGTCTGAGAATTCTTTCTTGGTGGTTCCAGAAACTCGATAATCCGCTCAGGTAGGAGCTTTGTTTTTTTCCAGTGAGTTGGTAATGCTAGTGGGTACTTCTATTCCTAAAAAAGTATGTTCTGTGTTTTGCAACCATTGATTACAGATTAAATTGTGTCATGCTCAGAAAATTTATACTGTGTGATTACAATCCTTTGAAAATTAAACGTATGGCCTAGTATATAATTTAATGATCTAGTATATTATCTACTTTAGGAAATTTCCTGTACATGCTTCTAAGGAATGTATTTAGCAGCTATTCAGTGTTCTATAAATATCAACTAGGATAGTTAACTAGTTGACAAGCTTGTTGAAACTTTTCCTTACGTTTCCTGATTTTATTTTTGTCTATTTGTCTGTTAGTTGTTGGTGGCACACATTTGTCTATTTTTCCCTTTAGTTTGCTGTCTTTTCCTTTCTATATTTTGAAGCTGTATGTTTCAAATCACAGTAGCTGCCCAATGAACTGTCTTAGTTACGAAGTGTCATGCGGTCTTTCTAGTCACACTCCTGTTTGTGACGTCTGCTTGGTCTGTTATTAACATAGATGCGCCGGTTTTCATGTTTGCTCCTTTTAGAAAGTATCTTGCCCAGCCTTTTACTTTTACTCTGTACCTTCATATTTAACGTGTATCTGATAATTATCATCTAGTTGGGTCTTGCTTTTTTACCCAATGCTTTTTTAATCCAATCTGAAAATTTCTGCTTCTAAGTACAAAACTTCAGTTTGCTTACCTGCCTTACAAATCTACCATCTAACATTTTGTTTTGTTTGTCCCAACTTTATTTTTCCTGTTTTATTCTTTTACAGGAACTTAGTGTTTTAGTACTCCATTTTAACTTCTCTGTTGGAGGTATATTTATAATTTTTAGTACCTTTGCCTTGTATTTTGTTTTCATTGTTACTCTGCTGAGTAGAACCTTGAATTAATATTCTTTCGTTTTGTTGCAAAAAAAAATTGAATATGCTTTTTTTCTATTTCCAGTCTATTGTGTTGACATACATATTATCTCTACATTTGTTATGCACTCAGTAATATTTGCTGTAATCAGCCAAATAATCAGTGAGGAAAACAAGTAAATATTAGTCAAGCTCTGCATTTCTTTAGGATAATATTTCCATCTAGGATCATTCTATCTAAATTGGAACTTTACATGAATTACTTTAAAGATCTGTCAGCTTTTGTATATATGAAAATCTGTACTTCACCTGCGTTTGTGAATTGAGGTTTCACTTAATATACAATATAGGTGTCCCGGTATTCTCATTTATTTTTTGTTCCATTGTGGTTTGATTTGAATTGTGTTTTGTGGTGGTGGTCTTTCTGCACTCAAAAGGTCTTTCCATTGTCAAAGACTCAGTGTTTTTAAAGACACGCTCCTCTGATTTGTCACTGTTCCCCTGTAACGAATGTGTGTCTTGTCTTTGTTTTTTCAATTTTTTTTCATCGCTTATCAGCAGTTGGACTATCACGTTTGTTCCATGTGTCAGCTTGGCCAGGTTACCGTGTCCAGTTGTTGGTCGAGTAAGAGCTGCCGCCTCCTTCCTGTGAGAGCTTCAGGGATGTGGCGCTTCTGGGGTCAGCGGGGAGTTCGGGCCGCCGAGGGCAGGTGGCAGGGGAGCCCCCGCCAGGTACCGCGGGTCCCGGGTCCTCGGCTGGCGCCGCCTCCCTCCCGGGCCCGGCGGGGCGGGCGGACCCCGGGGAGGGCGCTCGGGGCGACGGGGCGGTCACGGGTGCCAGAGCGGCCGGGCCTGGGTACCGGGCAACTGGGGGCGGCCGCGGGGTGTAGGGTGCTGGGGCGACAGGCCGGGGAACCAGGGGGACCGGGGCGACGGGCGGCCTGGGGACCGGGTAACAGCGGGCAGCCGAGGGTACCCTGGCGACCGGGGGCGGGGAGGCTGGGGCTACGGGGAGGCCGAGAGGGCTCGGGATCTGGCGCGACCCTCAAGGGCCCGGGTGGGGGTCGTGACACCGGCTGGTCCTGAGCCAGGCTGGGCCCCTCCCCTGCCCCCCATCTGCTCCGGTGGCCCCGCCCCTTCGGGGCTCTCCCCCTGCAGACCCAGGCCCTGGGGGGGGAGCTGCGGGGCTGGGGTGAGGGCGGCGGGGCGGCTGGCGACCACCTGCTCTGTTTGGGCTTCCGCGGACCAGGCCCATCCCCTGAGCTTGGCTTTCCAGAAGCAGCCAGTTTGTTTCTATATTTTTAAGGTCGGTTTTCATGTTTAGCTTGTTGAGAGTATTGTAGCCATGCACTTCATTTCATTTTGAGTATTTTTTTTTTTTTTTGGTCTATATAGAACTTAAAAATTTCCCATTTAACAACTTGAAATAAAAATTCCTTGGTACAAATTAAATTCACAGTGTTGTGGTTAAACATCACTACTAACCATTATCAAGGTTATTTTATTTCAAACAGAAAATCTGTACTCATTAGGAATTAACCCCCATTCTCCTGACCTCTGCCGCTTGTAATTTGCAATCCACTTTTTGATTCTATGAATTTGAATATGTAAGTGAAAATAATCTTCCTTTTGTGTCTGCTTTATTGCAAGCAACAGGATATATTTCATGTTCATCCATGTTGTATAGTATGAATTAGAGCTTCATTCTTAAGGTTTTATAATATATGCATGTACCATATTTTTTCTATTCCTTTGTTGATGGACACTTGAGTTTCTGCCTGTTTTTGGCATTGTGAATAATGCAGCTGTGGATATTGTACACTTTTGTGTTTTAGTCCCTGATTTCAAATCTTTTGGACATATACCTAGAAGTGGAAATTCTGGGTCATGTATTAATTTTCCATCAACTTTCTGAGGAAACACTAAGCATCTTTCTGTAGCAATTGTGCTATTTTACATCCCCATCAGCAGTATACAGGGTTATTTCCACATCCTTGCCAACACCTGTTTTCCAATTTTAATAGTCATCCTACTTGGTGTGAAGTCCTATCTGATTTTGGTTTTGATTTGCATTTCCCTGATTACTAATGATGTTGATATGCTTACTGGTTATTTGTGTATCTTTGAAGAAATGTGTTTTCCAGTGTTTTCCCATTTCTAACTGGACTCTGTTTTTGCTGCTGATTTTTTTTTTTACAATTTTTTCTATTTTGAAATCAATTCAAAGTTATAGGAACAGTTGCAAAAACAATACTAACTCCATACACAGAATTCCATCATACCCTGACCCCCCTCCCCCAGTAGCTCAATCCACCAACCTTAACATGTTATCACATCACTATTTCTTTCCCTCCCTCCCTCCCTATCTATCATCCATCATCTATTGCTCTGTCTTCTGAACATATGAGAGCTAGGTGCACACATCCTTGAACATACACTATAATTCACTTATACACTTCCATTAAGCGCAGCTAAGAAGTACAACAGGTTCAACAATGATACAAAGATTACATTCTATATTTCCTTTACCTTATGTCTCAGCTGTGTCCCTTTGAGCCACCTGTCCTCTATCCTCTAATTCCATCCAAGTTCATCCTTGGCATTCAATCATCTATTTAGACTGTTATTGCTGACAGGGTGACGCAGGAATGAGACACGGACACAAAGCTAAGAATTAAGGGAGCAGGGGGCCCACTCGCCTCTAGGGCGAATGGACACCAATGCATTTTTGCTCCAGCTATTTATTAGAGCAGATCACGTGCATATACTAAAGATCCTCGGGCTCGGGAGAGCCCACTAGATACCTACATTTACATCAGATGCATTTACATCAGTTGTGTACATCTTGTTTACATCAGGAACGTCATAGTCACAAGTTACATCAGGTGTATATCATAGTCACAAGACACACATCTTTACAGGGCGGGCCTGCATGGCATTCTATGCAGGCCTGCGGCTCAGCATTTTAAGCCACTACCCCAGATATGCCTCAGGCAGCATGGAAGGCTCAGTTTCCCACAGACTGTCTTTTTTTTTTTTGGTTGTGGGAACATATATACAGCCTAAATCTTCCCATTCCATCCCCTCCCTAGCCTTCCATTAGTGGGATTAATCACCTTTAGAATGTTGTAATGCTCTTTTCCACCATCCATTACTAGAAATTTCCCTTCACCTCAAACAGCAACTCCATCCTCATTTCTTAACTCCCCATTGCCCCTTCCTCCATTTCTCTTAACCTGAACTCTACAATTCATCTCTATGGTTACATTCTCTGATAGTTTCTTTGTGTTTGCTGTGGGGGTTAAAATTAACCTCTTAAATCCATATCAATCTTGTTTTTCTTTGATACCATCTCCACTTCAATAGTACACATAAACTATGTTCCTATATTCCTCCATTCCCCTACCTTTATATAGTTGTCTAAAATTATATATTATACATTGAGTTCAAAACCACTGATTTGTCATTACTGTTTGTGTAATTTATATCATGTAGGAAGTAAATAGTGGAGTTACAGTTCAAACATTATTAACTTCTATTTGTATTCCCCTGTGGCCAGAGAACGTGTCCTGAGTATATTCAATTTTTTTTTTTTTTAATTTCTTGAGGCTTGTTTTATGTCCCAGCTTATGGTCCCTTCTGGAGAAAGATCCATGATTGCTAGAGAAGAATGAGTGCCTGGTGCTTTGGGATGTAAGGTACTACCTATTTCTGTTAAAATTCTCTATATCTTTCTTTCTGTTTCTCTGTTGGTAGGGCTCCCTTTAGAATCTGAAGTAGGGCAGGTCTTTTATTGGCAAAGTCTCTCAGCATTTGTTTGTGAAAAATTTAAGCTCTCCCTCAAATTTGAAGGAGAGTTTTGCTGGATAAAGTATTCTTGGTTGGAAATTTTTCTCTCTCAGTATTTTAAGTATGTCATGCCACTGCCTTCTCATCTCCATGGTGGCCACTGAGTAGTCACAACTTAGTCTTATGTTGTTTCCTTTGTATGTGGTGAATTGCTTTTCTCTTGCTGCTTTCAGAACTTGCTCCTTCTCTTCAGTATTTGAGAGTCTGATCAGAATATGTCTTGGAGTGGGTTTATTTGGATTTATTCTATTTGGTGTTTGCTGGGCATTTATGCTTTGTGTATTTATATTGTGTAGAAGTCTGGGGAAGTTTTCCCCAACAATTTCTTTGAATACTCTTTCTAGACCTTTACTTCCCCTTCTGGGACAGCAATGAGTCTTAAGTTTGGACGTTTTATTTTATCTGTCATTTCCCTGAGATCCATTTAAATTTTTTTGATTTTTTTCTCCATTCTTTGTTTTGTCCTTTCAATTTTCTGTTCTGTGGACTTCTAGGACACTGAGATGTTGTTCAGCATCCTCTAGTCTTGTATTGTGATTATCCAGAGTCTTTTTAATTTGGCCAACAGTTTCTTTTATTTCCATAAGATCTTCTGTTTTTTTATTTAGCCTTGCAATGTCTTCTTTATGCTCTTCTAGGGTCTTCTTTATGTAGTTTATATCCTGGGCCATGGTCTTCTTGATGTCCTTTAAATCCTTTGCCATGCTTTCATTCCTCGATTGTGTTTAATTAATTCTGCGAGGAACTTTGTTTCTTCAGATAACTTGATTTGTATGTTTGGAGTTGGATTCTCCATATCGTCTGGTTTTATCATATGCATTGAGATTTTCTGTTGCTTTTGGCCTCTTGGCATTTGCTCTGTTCGACAGGGTTCTTTTAATTTGTGGAAAAAAAACACAAAAAAACAAAAACAAAAAACCTATGTAATTTTTCAGAAACAGTTTGGCGACATACACTTTCTGTAACCAGCAGATGGCGTCTGTGAGTCACCTATACCTCTCAAGTTAGTTCACCTCTTGTGGGGTCCAGCCAGAGAACTCAGCCTGGGTGTGTTGCTGGAGCTGTCTTCCCTGAATGCGGGCGCTTGTACGGGTGGCCAGGGAGGAAGGACAGCCTCAATATTCAAATCCCCCCGGTTCCCAGAGATTCAAGGCCGCCGCAGGAGTCCAAGCCTTCATTTCATTTCAGCCGCAGCCCCTGCCCCGCTCTCTGGATGTACCACAAACTTGGTGTAGTGTCTCTGGGATCTCCGAGCAGGTCCCCCTGCCCAGCCGCGCTCCTCCAGGACCACTGCTGAGAGACTGCTGCGCCACGTCATCAGTGCGCGCCGTTCCTCAAGGGAAGCCCCGGGCCGCCGGGCCGAGCCGGCTCGCTTTCAGCCTTATGCAAAAATGGCCAAATGCGGCGTCTCCACACCCTGCTCCTCACACAGTTCCTCCTTCCCAGCTCTGGGACAACTGGCGGGGCTCTGGGCTGTGGGCACGGCCCCAGGCAGGAGTTTATCCAGCCCTCCCGGGAGCGAGCTGCTAACCGCGGGGATTCTTTCGGCTTCTGGCTCTCAGCTCCATTCCCCTGGCCCCAGGGATATCTGCAGCCGGCAATCTTCCAGGCCAGACACCGAGAGGCCGGCCCAGCCCCCTCTTGCTGTGTTTTACTGCGTGGTTCCCACGATCGCACCTGCAGCCGCTCCTGGGTTTTACCCCTTTTTCTTTTTTTCCCAGACTCCAAACCCTGGCTTCCCCGGATTGCAGCGTGACTGCGGGACTTCCAGCCAGCTTACTCACTCATTTCAGAATGCAGACTCCCAGTTTCACCAAGTATACAGCCCCTGGGAACTAGCAGATCTCATTCAGCTGGCACATTGCTGTAATCGGTATTCTGGGTCACTCTCTGGTCCTTATCTAGTGTTTTCCACGGAGGAGTTCCTTAGCCCTGTCTCACCTAGCCACCATCTTGGTTTCTCTGCTGCTGATTTTTAGGAGTTCTTTATGTAAACTGAAAAATAAGACCTCATCAGATACAAGGTTTGCAAATATTTTCCTCGCTCTGTATGTCTTCACTTTCTTGAAAATGTCATTTAATGCTGCAAAGTTTTTAATTGAAATCCAGTTTGTCAATTTTTCTTCTGTTGCTTGCATTTTTGATGTAAAATTTAAGAACTCATAGCTAAATATAAGGTCTTAAAGATACTTTCCTTCTAAGAGTTTCGTAGTTTTAGCTCATATATTTAGGTTATTGATTTGTTTTGAGATAATTTCATATACAAAGTTAGGGCGACATTTTATTTTTTTTTTGCACATCAATATCCAGTTTTCCTAGCACCAATCAACTGTGCTTGTTACCCTAATCAAAAATCCATTTGGTTTAAATGTGTGGGTTTTTCCTGAATTTTTAATCCTATTTTCTTGCTCAGTATGTCTGTTCTTATACTTGTTCCAAAGTTTTAAGATTACTGTAGCTTTGTAATGACTTTGAAACCGTGGAGTCATGGAATATGAGTCTTCCAATCTTGTGCTGCTTTCTTAAGATGGTTGTGTCTATTCATGGCCCCTTGCTACCTTAAATTGACTGACTGGTTTTTCCATTTCTGTGAAGAAGGCTGCTGGAATTTCACTGGGATTGCATTGAATCTGTTAATCACTTTGGGTAGTATTAGCATCTTCATGATATTTGTCTTGCAATTCATGGACCTAGTATGTCTTTTCATTTATAAAGGTGTTCTTCACTATCTTTCAGCAGTATTTTGCAGTTTTACTGTATGTAAGTCTCAGACATACTTGGTTAAATTTATTTCTAGGTGTTTAGTTTTCAGATGAATTTTCAGTGGAATTGTTGGATTGTTCAGTGCTAGTGTACAGAATCACTACTGAGTTTGGGGTGTTGATCTTCTACTCCTGCCAGTGTATTCTGAATTCATTTTTCATAGACTTCCTGTAGGTTGTTGGGGATTTTGTTTGTAGGAATATGTCATCTGAAAATAGAGCAAGTTTCACTTCTTCCTCCTGCACTTACATAACTCAAATGGTTTTAATTTCATTTTCATACCTAATTGCTCTGGCTATAACTTCCAGCAGAATGTTAAATAGCAGCATGGATGGATAGTCAGCATTCTTGTGTTTCTAGTTCTTAAGTGTAAAGCTTTTCCACAATTGATATGGTAGTTGTGGGTTTTTCATATATGCTCTTTATCATGTTGAGGAAGTTACTTTCTATTTCTAGTTCTGAGTTTTTGTCAAGAAAGGATGCCAGATTTGTCAAATGATCCATGTGAGATATGAATGTATTAGTTACCATCAATGTGGTATATCAAATTGATTTTCTTGCATTTCTTCGATAAATCCCACTTTGTCGTGGTGTATAATGCTTTTCATGCACTGCTAGATTCAGTTGGCTAGTATTTTATGATTTTTGCATCTATTTTCATAAGGGACATTTTCTTCTAAAATTTTTTTGTCTTTATATCATTATCTGGCTTTGGTATTATGGTGTTGCTAGTCTCAATTGAGAAATGCTTGACCCACCTCAAATTTTTGGTAGTTTGAGAAGTACTGGCCTTATTTCTAATTTAAATGTTAACTTTTCTTTGTTGGGTGGTTTTTGATTAGCGATACAATCTCTTACTAGTTTGTTGAGGATTTCTGTGTAACTGTTCATGGTATCCTCTTACGATCCTTCTATGTCTTCCTTTTCATTTGTGATTTTAGTAATTTGTGCACTTTTTTTTGTCAGTCTAGCTAACACTTTATGAATTTTACCAGTCTTTTCAAGGACTCTACTTTGGTTTCATTGATACACTATTGTTTTTCATTCCCTGTTTCATTTTTGTGTAGAATTTGTACTTCATTTTTCCTGCTCACTTTGGGTTTAGTTTTTATTTTTCTAATTCCTGTAGGTGTGAGGTTACATTATTGATTTGAGCTTTTTCTTGTCTTCCAATGTGATCATTCACAACCTATCTATCCTTCCCAGCAAAGTCTTCCCTGCAACCCATAAGTTTTGGTAATATACTTATGTTTTCATTTATCCCAAGATATTTCCTAATTTCCTTTGTGATTTTTTTTTTTTACCATTGTTTGTGTACTGAGTTATTTCTTGATACTTCATTTATTTTCCAGTCTTCCATCTGTTATTTCTAGCTTTGATCCATTGTGGTTGAAGAAGATAACTTTGTATGATTTCAACATTTCAAAGTTTATTTAGGCTTGTTTCATGAACTGTGGTGTATTGAAATATGTCCCCCACAAAGAAAAATATTCAAGTCATAACACCCAGCCCTGTGGAGGTGGATGCATTTTTGAAGAGATCCTACCTACAAGGATCCAATTAGGAGAGCCACATTGAATCAGGTATGTCTTAGTCCATATGACTGGTGAATAATCTAGATAGATAACAACTAAGTGGTAGATTGCCATGTGACAGGGCAGAGATATAAGCCGTGGAACACAAAACATTATTAGCAAGCCACCACCAGAATGCTACAGACTTTGGAGAAGGCATAGCCTGCTCATACCTTGGTGTTGAACTTTTATAGGCTCAAAAAGTGTGAGACACTCAGTTCCCATATTTTAAGCTAAGCAGTGTGGTATTTGTTGTAGCAGCTGTAGCAAACTGTGGTACTGGGAATTGGGATGTTGCTATTACAGATACCCAAAAATGTGGAAGTGGCTTTGGATTTTCAAAATACCTAGAGACTGGAGGAATTCTAAGGCACTGGAAAGAAAAAGCAGAGAATACATTGAAGAGACTGTTGATAGAGATATGGGTATAAAAGGTGTTTCTTAGAGCTCAGAAAAATGTGAAGAGGGCTGTAGAAATAATTTCTTACAGTATATTCTGTTGAAGGACTTAGAATGAAATGAATGGGTTATTGGAAACTGGACGAAAGCCAACTCTAGTTATAAAGTAGTAGGAACTTGACTGAATTTTCTGTTAGTATTCAATTGAATTTTGAACTTCTAAGTAATGAAGTTGAAATATTTAACATAGAAGATTTCCAAGCAAAATATGGAGGACAAAGCCTGCTTTCTCATTTTTTATAGTAAAATATGAGAGGAAAGATAATTTGAGGACCAAACTTAGTTCTTTGCCTATCCAAATGATGTGTTTTGAGAACCCTCCCTTAACTCCTGGGAGCAGAGCACCCATAGAATAAGGATATACACAAGGGATGAGGTGAGCATCCTTTTGCTAAAGAGATAGAGTGTCTGACCATATGATTCATGGGATCCAGTCAGGGATTGCAGATGGTAATTTTAATTGGAGATAATTATCCAGGAAGGATCTGTGGAATATCCTTTTGTCTGAAGGCTTGGACCCCCATGAATTGCATGGAAGTCTGACATAGTTTTTGAGAATCTTCTATAAGCAGAAGGACTTCAAGCCTGGACTGAAAAGTAAAGATACGGGGTGAAATGAAGGAAAAAACCTCCAAGGGAAGAATCATGGAAACAGATGTCTGAGAAGTAGAGAGTTTCTCATGCCCAGAGACAGTGCTTTCCAGTCCAGACTTGGGGTTGGGTGGAGTTTGTTCCCCAGCCATTGCAAGGCACAGGCTTTCCACCCTGGCGTTTGGAGGGGTGGGCCTTATGCCCAGAGTGTTCCTACCTGAAAATCTTTGCTTCGTATATTTAAGACCTGTGTCGTATGGGTCAACCTTTAAGACATAATGCTGAGTGAAATAACAGACACAAAAAGACAGATATTGTATGTTACCACTTATGTGAACTCTGTGGAAAATGTTAAAATAAATATATTCTAGAATGTAGGGAACATAGAGATAGCAACCAGTGAAGGGGGAACAATAAGTACAGATAAGCTCTTGAGGGTAATCTCAATGTTACGGGAATGCTCAGGAATGATTATGGCTTGCAACCTTTCTTGGGTATAGTAGGGACATGTTGGAAGCAAAAGTTATTTTAGGTTTTTGTCTTGTTTTTGTTCAATTTTTTGATAAAATAAAAAAAAACTATTGGATTGAACAATTAGCTTTAATGTTATTTTAAGTTATTAGGTTTTTTTGATACCTTTCTTTGATTATGGGTTGTTTCTTGGGATATGGTAGGAACATGTTAGAAGCAATGCAGTATAGATTTGTATTTCCTTATTCCTTTTTAGATAGGGTTTATTGATTTCTTGGGGTATGGTAGGAGCATGTTGGAAGCAAAGTAGTTATTTTAGGTTATTTGTTTTTCTTAATCCTTTGCCTTGTTTTGAAATGTGTTTTTTTTAATAAATTTAAAAAATAAGTTCTATATGGTGCATAAATGTTTACACTTCCTGTATCTTGCTTAGTTGACCTTTCTGTCAATATGTAGTCCATTGTCCCTTGAAATGTTTAAAGTCTATTTTGTGAGATATTAGTAGAGTCAACCTAGCTCCCTGTGGTTACTGTTTGCGTGGAGTATTTTTCCATCCCTGGTAAATAGCATGTAGGTTTATACTTTCTAAATCCATTCTGCAAAACTCGACCTTTTGACCAGATAGTTTAACTCATTTACGATTAAAGAAATATTGTAGGATTTTTGCTATTCTGCTAGTTTTTTCTTTATATTTCATTGATCTTTTTACTGAAACACTTCTAAGACTTTCTGCTTTCCTTCAGTGTATATTTATTGGTTGTTTTTTGTGGTTACATGGGCTTAAAATTAATACGCTAAAAATATAACAAAACTAGTTTGAAATGATACCAATTTAAAATAACATGCACAATCTATGTTCCTAAACCCCTCCCCCCTCCTCAAGTTTTATGTTCTTCCCACAGGTAACATTTTTTACATTTAAAATCCTGTATGAAGTAGAAATGGAGTTACAAACCAAAACCACAGCAGTACTAGCATTTATATTTATTTATCCATGTATTTTATCTTTATTGGAAGACTTTATTACTTCATATGTTCAGTCTACTCTCCAGTGTCTTGCACCAGTTGAAGATACAAGGCCCTTAACATTTATTGTGTGGCTGGTCTAGTGGTGAAGAGCCCCCTTAGCTTCTGTTTTGATCTGGAATACAGATTTCTTGGTTGGCAATATTTTCAGCACTTTAAATATGTCATCCCTTCTTGCTTTCATGGTTTCTGAAAAGAAAATGACACAAACTATTGAGATTGCCTGGTTTGTATGTGGTGCATTGCCACTCCCTTGCTGCTTTCAGCATTCTCTTTGTGTTTAATATTTACCAGTATAATTGTAATGTGTCAAATGTGGGTCTCATTAAGTTTGCCTTGTTTGGAGTTGAGCTTTTTTAGATGGTGTTCCAGTTTGCTCATGCTGCCATTTTGCGAAACCTCAGAAAGGGAGTGGGTTTTATAAAGGGGGTTTATTTGGTTACAAAGTTAGTCTTAAGGCCATAAAGTATTGAAGGTAGGGCATCAAACAGGATACCTTCATTGAAGGATGGCCATTGGTGTCCAGAAGATACATGGCCGGTGTCCACTTGCTCCCAGGTTGCATGTCAAAATGGTGTTCTCCAAAATGTTGCTCCTGGGGCATTTTGTCCTCTCATAGCTCCAGTTCCTCTTCAAAATGTCACTGTCAGTTGCTCTGAGGTGCCTCTCCGTGAGCCCTTTTTTATAGAACTCCAGTGCACTAATCAGACTGACCCTGAATGGTTGGGGCCATGTTTTCATGGAAACATTCTCAAGAGGTCACACCCTGATCAAAGGTGCCACTCACACTTGAGTGGGTCACATCTCCATGGAAATAGTCAATGAGAAGTTTGCAACCTAATCAACACTAATACAAGTTCCCCCACAAGATTACCTTAGAGAAAATGGCTTTTTCTGGGGGACATAATATATATAAGCCAAAGCAGATGGTATGTTTAATATCTTTGAATACTTTTTCTTTCTCTTTCTCTTCTTCTTTAGGGTCTCCCATAATGTATATATTGATAGATTTTATGGTGTCCCACAAATCTCAACTTATGTTCACTTTTCTTAATTTTTATTCCTTTGTGTTGCTCATATTTGATCACTTAAATTGTCCTCTTCTCCAGTTATTTGATTCTTTTGCCAGTTCCAGTCTGCTATTGCACTCCACTAAGGAATTTTTATTTCATTGAAATTCTCATTTTATTCGCTTTTTTGTTTTGTATTTCTTTCTTTTATGACTCATGATTTTTTTGCTGCAAACTGGACATTTTAATATACAAACTCTGGAATTTAGTCACTGAATTGTGTGTTGAATGCCAGTAGCTAACAAAAAAAAAAAAGAAAAGAAAATCTTTGCAAGTACTCTTTCAGAGCTTAGCCAAACTAAGAATGAGCTTATAGAGCAGCCTGAGGTAAAGCATGAGGTTCTCCCTGGTGTTTTCAGAACATATGTATATTCCTAGGCATACAAACATGGCTATGTGAACTACCCTATTTGTAAAAAAACTTCAAATGTTCCTGGAAGTTGTAGATTCCCAGTTGCTTTGAGAAATACCACATAATGAGCTGGCCTAACAGAAATGTATTGGCTCTCACTGTTGAGGCCAGTGGAAGTGCATATTTAAGGTATCAGCAAGGCAGTGCCTTCTCCCCAAGGACTGGCATTCTGGGGATTCTGGGGCTGGCTGCCAAAAATCCTTGGGTTTCTTCACTTTCTCATAAGATGGCAATGAACGTGGTAATGTCCTCTCCTTTCTCTCCTGGGAGCTGGTGACTTCGGGCTTCTGATGTGACTTTATTTTGTAAAACCTCTGGTAATAAGATATGTTCCAGGCTCATTCAGGTGGAGCACATCTTAACTACAAGTGAAAACTTCAAAACATGCTGATGACTATGGGTTCATGCTGTAAAGAATGAATTAAGACTAAGAGAATGATTTTTCTGTGGTACATAATTAGCCCTATCACAGCCCTGTTTCCCCATAAAATTCTCAGTATTTCTTCCTGGTCCTGTATGTGTCAAAACCTGTATCTTTATCCCAGCAGTTGGTTGGTTTTCTCATGGTGTTTTAGCCACCCTGAATGCCACTCATGCTGTCTTATTCTTAGACCCACCAGACAGACCAGCATCCTGTCCTGCCCCCCCCCTTTAGGCTTCTGCCAGGCCTGTTGCAGATATACATGCAGCCTAGTAACCACATGAAAGTTACTCTGCTCCCTTCAGAACTGGGTCCAGAGACATGCTCCTGAGATCATGGGTTGGCTCCCCATCAAATTGGAGAGAGGATATTTGCAAGATGCAACAATGGAGCCACAAGGCTTTTCTATAGTTTTTAAGGTGTCTTTCTCTTGATTCAGCCCTTATCCAGTTATTAAAACCCTTTTTCCATTTTCTGGAGCTCTGAGAAAGACAGTTCTACCAGTTTTTGTTTAAAAGTTTTCTGGAGAGACTGAACCCTTTATTTTCTCTAAACTCTTGATGACATCACTCTGGGCTCATTAATTTATATTACAGTAAGAAGAAGGTAAAAGACCAAAAATAATATGGAAAAGGCCAACTTCAGTTGACTGAACTGTCTGGAAGATAATCTGCACTTTTCCTTTCCTCTGACCTTAGAAAATACATATTGCATTGTGTTAAAAAATGAAATTATGTTGCCAAATGTGGACACTCAATTTTTCTAATCCATTGAAAGAGACCGCCAAACCATATGATAAATATGCATTTTTTTTTTAAATGAAGCTACTGGAAAAACAGTGTATGCATGGAAATCATTTAAACCATTTGAATTCAGAATACCAAGAAATAGCCTTTGCTTTCACTATTTTCCTCTGTTGACATTTCTTTTATAAAAACTAAAACGTGATTCTAAAACCTTTCTGAACCTAACACTCAAGAATAATACATAAAGGCACATCACTGGAAAACTTCAGCTTGTCACACTCTCCCCCGTTTTCTCCGTATCTCCACATGGTTCAGATTCACCTTCAGAAAACATAATGTGTAATTAAAGAAACTTTACAAAACCCATGAGGTTATTCTCATGCACTATATAGATATCCTTTTTAGTTTCTGGTGTATTAGAATGGCCAGGAGACCACCTTAATCTTTTGAACTGTAATCCAGTTGATTTGATTATTGAAGGCAATTATACAACTATACAGCTTCTATTATGTGACTGTGTAAACCTTGTAACTGACACTCCTTTTATCCACAGTGTAAGGGCAGATGAGTGAAGAATAATGACAAAAATTTGTGGGAGTGTAAGGAGTATGGAATATATTGGATGTTTTTTTTATTTTTTTTATTTTGGAGTAATTAGAATGTTCTTAAAGTGTGGCAATGAATACACAAGTATATGAGTATATCAACAAAATTGCATTCAGAAATCCATGGCTGAGGATGGAGCATCACACTAATCCATAGGCAGATCATGCAATTTAGCTAATTACTATGGGACCTTTTCATCAGTTTTGTGTTGGTGATGGGCAAACCTTCTTTAGTCTACAGGGCACATATTAATGAAACTCGATGGCATGCACGACTCAACATTTGATATTTTTTGTTGAAACAGTTGTTCATCTGCTGGGTTAAAGTGTTCACAATCCAATGAAAACACCCAGATAAATAATACTAAAGACCAAGAACCAACAGAATGGTGTGAATGTCCAGCATGTAGACTTATTTTTTTTGGAATTAGAGAATTTGTTGGTTTACAGAAAAATCACCCATAAAATACAGGATACCTCTGTATAACACTATTAATCCTTGGCATTACTATGGTACATTTGTTTCAATTGTCAAAAGTAGAATTTCATAATTGCTCTTCTAACTGTTCCATGGTTTAATATAGGGTTCACTTTGTCCTATAGTTCCATGGTTGTTTTTTTTTTTAATTTTAATTCTATTAAAATACATTCAACATGAAACTTCCTCTTTGAAACCAGATTTAATATATATTTCAGTGCTGTTAATTACATTTACTATGCAGCGTTACCATAACCACCATCCATTACCAGAACATTTCCATTGTTCCAAATAGGGACTCCATATATTTTAAGCCTTAACTCTCTATTCTCTATCATCACCCCATATCCTGGTAACTTACATTTTAGATCTTGACTCTATGAATTGCTCATTCTAATTATTTCAGATCAGTGAGATCACACAATATTGATCCTTTTGTGTTTGGCTTATTTCACTCAACAGGAGGACTCTAACATTTATCTATGTTGGCACATGTATCAGAACTCCATTTCTCTTTATGGCTGAATAATATTCCATTGTATGTTTATACCATATTTGGTTTATTTACTCATTGGTTTATGGACACAGGTTGCTTTCATGTTTTGGCGATTGTGAATAATGCTGCCAGGAACATCAATGTGCATATAGGTTTGTACTGGTTTGCTAATTCAGGCTTTATGCAAAGTAGCAGAAATGGATTGGCTTGTGTAAAGGGGATTTATTAAGTTACAAGTTTACAGTTCTAAGTGTCCAAACTAAAGCATCAAGATGAGAGATACCTTTACTGAAGAATGGCTGATGGCATCTGGAACAGCTCTGTCAGCTGGGAAGGCATGAGGCTGGCATCTTCTGGTCCTTTGCCTCCTGCATTGTTTCAAAATGGCTTCCTCCAAAATCTCTCTGGGCTTTTTGTCTTAGCTCCTATGTCTCAGCTCCTATGCATCATTGTTTCTTTCTCCCAGGGCATTTATTTCTCTGTACGCATCTGGGGGTCCTCTCTTAGCTTCTCTGGGGCAGACTCTGGACTTCAGCTTTTAGCTTGGCATCTCCAAATGTCCTTTTCTCGAAATCCCTCAGCATCAGCAAGCATCTCTCCAAAAGTCTGTCTCAGCTGCTCTTGGCGCACTTTGTCCTCTCCTAGCTTCTTCAGAACAAACTCTGGGCTAGCATCTCTAAGTGTCAGCAAGCATCTGCGTCTCTTGGCTTAGCATATCCTGGGGCATTTTTTTTTTCTCTCTGCCCTTTGTGTGAGCTCCCTTTAAAGGACTCCAGCAAACTAATCAAGACCAACCCTGAATGGGTGGGTTGAAATCTCCATGGAAGCATTCAATCAAGGGGTCACATCCTAATCAAAATTTTTAACTCTGATTAACTCTGCCCTCACAAGATTGCGTTAAAGAACATGGTTTTTTGGTAGACATAATTTATCCAAATCAGCACGAAGTCCTTGCTTTCAATTCTTTCAGGTATATAGGTAGAAGTGGGATTTCTGGGTCATATAATTATTGTGTACATAAATTTCTGAGGACCCACAAAATGATCTCAGTGGCTTCACCATATTACCTTCCCACCAGCAATGAACAAGTGTTTGTATTTCTCCTTCTATTTTTCAACCCTTTTCTTTTTTTTTATTTTCAGTGGTAGTTATTCTCATGAGTAGAAAACGACATCTCACTCCATTTTGATTTGCATTTCCCTAATGGTTAATGATGTTGACCCATTTATATTTCTTGAGTTTGCCTCTTGGCCATTTGTATTTCTTCCTTTTTTGTTGTGTTGTAGGATTTCTTTTATATACTTCATAGGAAACCCTTATGGATATGTGGTTTGTAAATATTAGCTCTAGTTGTATAGGTTGTTTCTTTACTTCCATGATGAAAGTAAACATTTGATGCACAGAAATTTCAATTTAGTGGAGTCTCATTTGACTGCAAAGTCAGAGAAACTATTGCTAACACAAGATCTTGAAGATGCCACTGTGTTTTCTTCTATGATCCATTTTGAATTAATTTTTGTTTCTAGTTTATGTATTATGAGGTAGGGGTCTACTTTCATTCTTTTGTATGTGGATATGCAGTTTTTCCAGGACTACCTGTAGAAAGACTATTCTTTCCCTATTGAGTAGACTTGGCTCCCTAGTGAAAATAGAATTGGCAATAGATGGGAGGGTTTATTTCTGAACTCTATTAGATTCTACTGGTCTTGTGCCAGTACTATGCTGTTTTTGATTATTGAGCTTTGCAGTAAAAGATTGCAAAGTGTGAGTGCTACAGCTTCCTTGTTTTGCAAGATTTTTTGGCTATTCAGGACCCCTTCCATACAAATGTGATGGTTGGCTCATCCATTTCTGTCAAGAAGGCTGTTGAAATTTTGAGATTGCATTCAATCTGTAAGTACCTGGGTAGATTGACATTTTGACAATATTCACTCCTCCAATCCATGAACTGAGAAAGTCCTTCTATTATTTACATCTTCTTTGGTTTCTTTTAGCAGTGTTTTCTTTTGTGTGTGTGTGTAACTCCTTTACATCCTTTGTTACCTTTATTCCTAGGTAAATTTTTTTTGATTTCCACTTCAGATTGATAATTACTGCTGTTATAGTAAACGTTACTGATTTGTACCCCACCACAATTCTGAATTTATTACCTCTGGTATAGTTTTGTTGTAGATTTTTTATGACTTTCTATACATACGTTCATATTCTCTGCAAATAGGAAAGCTTTATTTCTTCCTTTCCAATTTGATGTCTTTTATTTACTTTTTTGGCCCAATTGTTTTGGCTAGAACTTCCAGTACCACGTTGAATAACAGTGGTGACAGTGGACATAATTGTCGTCCTGTTTTTAGAAGAAAAACTTTAAATCTTTCACCTTTGAGTATGTTAGTTGTAGGTTTTTCATGTGTGGTCTTTAATATATGCCCATGGTGATGAAATTGTCTTCTATTCCCAGTTTTCTAAGTATTTTTATGGCAAGTGGTGCTGCATTTTTTTTTCAAATTCATTTGCTGTGATGATTGAGATATCCATATGTTTTTTGCCTTTGTTCTATAAATGTATATTACATTAATTTTCTTGTGTTAAAGCACCGTTGAATACCTGGGATAAATTCCACTTGATCACAGTGTAGAAATCTTTTCATATGCTGTTGGATTTGGTTTGTTAATATTCCATTGAGGATTTTTGCATCTGTGTTTATATTGCTCTGTAATTTTCTTCCTCATGGTATCTTTCTAGCTTCAGTATTAGGGTCATGTTGGCCTCAAAGAATGATCTAGGAATAGGAAGTATTCCCTCCTCTTTGATTTCTTGGAAGATTTTCAGCAGGACTGCTGTTAATTCTTCTTGGAATGTGTGGTGAAATTCACCAGTGAAGCCATCTGGTCTTGGGCTTGGCTTTGTTGGGCTCTTTTTTATTTAATGTCCATTTGTTTAGTTGTTGAGCCATGTTTCTTCTTGAACCAGGATACATATTGTGTATTTCTGAGAATTTGTTCATTTCATCAAGGCTACCTAATTTGTTGGCATATGGTTGTCCATAATATCCTCTTATAATCCTTTTTATTTCAGTAGGATAGATAGTATAATGATCCTTGTTTCCTTTCTGATTTTGGTTTTCTCTTTGTATGATTATAGGTAAATGCTCATTTTACTGATCTTTTCAAAGAACCAACTCGGGGTTTTGTTGATTCTATTATTTCCTTCCTTCTGCTCACTTTGGGTTTAGTTTCCTTTTTCTAAGTCCTTCACTTTTGAAGTTAGGTGTCTGATTTCAGATCTTCCTTTTTTTTTAATGTATGCATTGATGGCTATCAATTTCCCTCTCAACACTGCCTTTGCTGCATGCCATAAGTTTTGATGTGTTATGTTTTCATTTTTATTCACCTCAGGATATTTCCTAATTCCACTAGTGAGTTTTTTTCTTTGTAACATTAAGAACATGTTTAATATCCATGTATTTGGGAATTTTCCAGTTCTCCCCCGATACTGCTTTCTAGCGTCATTCCAGTAAGGTCAGAGAAGATACATTTTATGATTTCAGTATTTCTGAGATTTTGAAACTTGTTTTTGTGACCTGAAATAAGGTCTATGCCAGGGAATGATCCATGTGCACTAAAGGAGGATCTGTTTTCTGCTGGGTGATCTGTATGTGTCTATTAGGTCTAGCTGTTTTGTGATATTGTTAGTCTTTGTGTCTGCTGATCTTTTGTGTAGGTGTTCTATTCATTATTGAAAGTGATACATTGAAGTCTTCTATTACTAATGTAGAACCATCTATTCCTTTCATTGTGTCAATATCTGCTTCATATATTTGGGAAACCTGTTAGCTGCATGTATGTTTGTTTTGTCTCTGTTGAATTTATCCCTTTTTCTGTATATAGTGACCTTTGTTTTTCATCACAGTTTTTGACTTAAAATCTACCTTATCTACGACTGTATAGATACCCCAGATTGTTATTTGCATGGTGTATTATTTTCTGTCCTATCACTTTCAACCTATTTGTATCTTTGAATTAGTTTGGTCATGCTTTTTTATCCATACTTCCATTTGCTTTTAAAATAACTTGTGATCATGCAGGACTTTCTTTTGCTGTCTTGCTATTTGGTTTCTGTAAGTGTTATACATTTATGCCCCTGAATTCTTGTGGTAATGAATACTTTCACATTTAATATTTTGCATTTTAAGGTTTTGGATGCCTTCTCATTTCTTTTGGTGAAGAGTTTTCATTTTTGTGGTTTTAATGAGGCTTAAATTTAACATCCTAAAAATATAACACTCATGTTTGATTTGATTCTGGTCCAATTTAAGAAGGGTGGCAGAGGGACCCTGGCTGTCTTGCTTAAGTTGTGTCTCCCAAGCAGTCAGGCTGGGTGTCCCCCTGCAGCAACCTCTTGATGTGCTTGGGGAGCCTGGGGTAGCATTTGGTGCTTGGCAGGTAGGAAAAGATGTTTGTCAGGATAGAAGCAACGAGACTGAAGGAGACTCAGTTCTGCCCCACACAGTCCATGGGGTCCTGGCAAGTTTCTTCTTGAACCTCAGCTCACCCAACTTGGTTAGATCTAACTCTTTCTATGACCCAAATCTCATTTTCTCTGTACTCCTGAGTTTGCCAATCATGTACTTAAGAGATATTACTCAGGAGATGATTGATAAGTTCTTTTGGGAGCCTTCATTCCCTTCAAGAAAACAAGGGTTAGAGTACATTATTTTAAAGAGACAAAGATTTTTTAAAAGCATTTGTGGACGATTTTAAATGGATGACCTCATTTGCTTACCCCAGTACCCCAAGAAATGTAGATAAGGGAAATAAGTAGTTGAATAAGGAAATTAAGGCACAGAGATTGGAAGTACCTTGCCTTAAGGTCTTGGCCCGACCAAGTGTTGTGCAGCCCAGGGGTCTGGCTCCAGGATTTGCTCTTCATTACTCTGGAGCCAAAACCATTAATCGACATATGGTTCTGAACCATGCTGAGTGCGTGGAATGGTGGAAAGGGCCAGACTTGGGAACTGGGCAGCTCTGGTTCCCATTTATGGTCCTGCCATCTTGCATCTGCCTAAATCCCTCTGGCTTCAGTTTCCTGGAGCATGATACAGTGAGGGTATTGCCTGTCAGGCAGGAGTGCTGTTACGGTGTCACCATCAGGCATTCCACAGTATTTATGGAGGCACCAGGTCCCATGCTTGCTTGGCTCACCCACTTGGGAGTGAGATAGACTCTGTTGCTGAAGGAGATTTTGCTGCCCTTTCTGGTCCCATCTGAACTTACAGATGCTCTCAGCATCAGATCCTGCCCTCCCTGGGTGAGTCCTGGGACAGGGGCATGTAGCCCTGGGAGCCTCTCCTCCTGGCAGGCAGTGCTGTGTGATGGTAGCACAGTATTATAGGTGCACTGACCAAGGATGTGTGTGAGTTGGGTTGAGGTAGGAGTGCTGGGGGCAAGTGATACAAGAAGAAAGGATGATGGATGATAGACTAAGAGACAAGGACTGTGTAACTTGGTTGAAACCTCTAGTGATCAGTGATGGTGACTAAATGCACAAATATAAAAATGTTTTTCCATGTGGTGGCAGAACAGATGACCTTGCAGGATGTTGAAAAGGGGATGATATTGGGGAAAAGAATATAACCAATGCAATTGAAGTCTGGGGATAACAGTAAAATTATAGTATGTTCCCATTAAATATGACAGGGGCAGTATACCAAAGCTGAATGTCTGGGAGGGAGGGGTGTGGGGGAGGGGTACAGGATTCTTGGTAGTGGTGCTGGTGACTGACCTTACTGCCATATTTTATTTTTTCACTTTTCCTTCTTGTTTCAATACATTTTTTTGATTAGTGAACATGTGTAAGTGCTAACTGTAGTGATAAATGCACAACCATATGATACTGTGAACAATTAATCACTGTGGATGATTGTATTGTATTCAAATATGTCCCCTGTCATAGGTTCATGTGTCAACTTGGCCAGGTGATAGTATCCAGCTGTGAGATCAAGCAAACACTGGCTTAACAATTGCTGTGAGGACGTTTGTGGCTGGTTAATAAATGAACAGGCTGGTTTATTACGTCATCAATTGACTGCATCTGTGACTGATGACTCAACAAAGGGCGTGTCTTCCACAAATGAGAATGCAATTGGCTCAATTTAATCCAATTAATCAGTTGAAGACTTATAAGCAAGACAGATAGAGGACCTTCATTTCTTCTTTGGCTGCCCAGTGAAGCATTTCCTGAGGAGTTCATCAAAGTTTGCCAGTTCATTTCCTGAAGAGTTCATCGAACATGTTCATCAAAGATCCCAGTTCATTTCCTGAGGAGTTCATCAAAGTTGCCGGTTCATTTCCTGAAGAGTTCATCGAACATGTTCATCAAAGATCCCAGTTCATTTCCTGAGGAGTTCATCAAAGTTGCCGGTTCATTTCCTGAAGAGTTCATCGAACATGTTCATGAAAGATCCCAGTTCATTTCCTGAGGAGTTCATCAAAGTTGCTGGTTCATTTCCTGAAGAGTTCATTGGACATCTTCCTTGGAGTTGACAGTTTGCTGACTGGTCTACAGAATTTGGACTCGTGCATACCATGTGTGTGTGAGTCAGTTTTACAAATTTGATAGACAGAGACCCCTCTCATTGTTTCCCTAGAGAACCCTAACCAATACAGCTTCGTACCAGGAGTGGAGTGGAGGTTATGCATGGGTTCAGCAACATGGACTTCCACTCACCAATACTGACCTGGCCACAGCCACTGCTGAGTGTCCAATCTGCCAGCAGCAGAGACCCATGCTCAGTCCCCGATATGGCACCATTCCCTGAGGTCATCAGCCTGCTACCTGGTGGCAGATTGATTACATTGGATGACTTCCATCATGGAAGGGGCAGCAATTCATTCTTACTGGAATAGACACATACTCTAGATATGGTTTGCCTTCCCTGCATGACACGCTTCTGCCAAAAGTACCATCCGTGGACTTACAGAATGCCTTATCCACCATAATGTCATTCCACACAGCATTGCTTCAGACCAAGGAACCCACTTCACAGCAAATGAAGTGAAGGAATGAGCACACGTTCATGGAATTCTGTGCTCTTACCTTGTTCCCCATCACCCAGAGGCAGCTGGGTTGATAGAATGGTGGATGGCCTGCTGAAGACTCAATTATAGCACCAACTAGGTGGCAATACCTTGCAGGGTTGGGGCAGTGTTCTCCAGGAGGCTGTGTGTGCTCTGAATCAGCATCCACTCTATGGTGCTGTTTCTCCCATAGCCCAGATTCATGGGTCCAGGAATCAAGAGGTGGAAACAGGAGTGGCACCACTCACTATCACTCCTAATGATCCACTAGGTAAATTTTTGTTTCCTGTCCCTGCAAGCTTAAGCTCTGCTGGTTTGCAGGCCTTGGTTCCAAAAGGAGGAGTGCTTCCACCAGGAAAGACAACAATAATCCCATTGAACTGGAAGTTAAGACTGCCACCTGGCCACTTTGGTCATCTTATGGCTCAGAAGCAGCAGGCAAGGAAGGGCATTACTGTACTGGCTGGGGTGATTGATCTTGACTATCAAGGGGAAATAGCACTGTATCTACACAATGGAAGTAAAGAAGAGTTTCCCTGCAATACAGGAGACTCCCTAGGGCATCTCAGTACTACCATGCTGTGTGATTAAAGTCAATGGAAAACTGCAGCAACCCAATCCAGGCAGGACTACCAATGGCCAAGAAACTTCAGAAATGAAGGATTGGGTCACCCCACCAGGCAAAGAATCACAGCCAGCTGAAGTGCTTGCTGAAGGTAAAGGGAACATGGAGTGGGTAGTGGAAGAAGGTAGTGATAAATAATGATCTATGGCCACATGACCAGTTACAGAAATGAGGACTACGATGACATGAATATTTTCTCCTTGTTTTGCTATGATTACATTTCTATTTGTCTGTAAAGCAAATATCTTTGCTTTCTTCTCTGTTATCCCTTTATCATATGGCATAACCTGTACTGTACATTTTGCTGTATTTAAGCTAAAGGAAATCAATTTTAAGAGCTAATATCACCCAAGGACTTGCATCCTATTCTGGTGAGATTTAGTGCATTTCCAGTTGCATGCTGCACAGTGGAGTATTGTTAGGTAAATATGTGTCTGTTATTGTTATCTACTTAAAGTATGGTTTTAGGTGATGTGTATAACTGCCAAGTTGACAAGGGGGAAACTGTGATGGTTAGGTTCATGGGTCAACTTGGCCAGGTGATAGTACCCAGCTGTCTGGTCAAGCAAACACTGCTCTAACAATTGCTGTGAGGACATTTGTGGCTACTTAATAAACCAACTGACTGGTTTATTAAATCACCAATTGATTGCAGCTGTGACTGATGACTCACCAAAGGGCATGTCTTCCACAATGAGAGAATGCAATTGGCTGGATTTAATCCAGTTCATCAGTTGAAGACTTATAAGCAAGACAGAGGACCTCCACCACTTCTTTGGCTGCCTAGTGAAGTGTTTCCTGAGGAGTTCATTGGACATCTTCCTTGGAGTTGACAGTTTGCTGACTGCTCTACAGAATTTGGACTCATGCATACCCATAGTTGTGTGAGTCACTTTTACATATTTCATAGAGACACCTCTCACTGATTGTTTCCCTAGAGAACCCTAATACAATCCCTATAAAATTACAGGGAAGAAATATAAACAGAAGAACACAAGTGTTGGAGAGAACTTGGAGAGAGAGAAGCATATTCAGTGTTGGTAGGGTAGTAGAATGGTATACATGTGGAGGACAGTATGGTAGTCTCGCAAGAAGCTAGGTATATGTGGGGGTTTCAATGTCTGGCGACCTCAGTATGGGATATATATACTTGGAAGATCAGAGAGCAGGGACATGAATGGACATTTATGCACCAGTTTATATGGTGGCAGTATTCACTATTTGCAATGGATGGAGGTGGCCTAAGTACACTGAGTGATCAACAGAGTGGGGAAGTGTGATGGATGCATACAATAGAATACTGAATGGCTACAAGAAGGAATGAAGCTGTAAGACATGCACCTACATGAATGGATCTTGAGTACAGCATTTTTGAGTGAAGCACGCCAGGCCAGAGGACAAACATAATGTTTCACTAATATGGACTAACTATAATGGGTAGACTCTGAGAACTGAATCTTAGGACACAGCCTATCAGGGGGATGCTTATTGTAATGGACCCTAGATTGTAAGCTCTTACAGCAGTCACATCTATTCCTGAGTTGTAATGGTTATCTCTAAATCCTGAGATGCTGAGCCCCTTCTGTCTAACCTGGTCAATCTCTGGAACTTGGGGTATGTGTGTGACACAAGAGATTTGAAGCTAGAACTTGGCAGCTGTGAATGTCGGTATTCCCCATATGGCAATTGTTGAAAGAACTGAAAAACAATTCACTTTAGAGATAGAACAAAGAGGCTCTGGTTAGGAGTAAGGCAAATCAGGCCCAAGGGTAAAGGATGATACTGAGTTTTAAAACTACAACTTTTATGCAAGACCAAGGGAGATGTTTATCTGGTGCAGAATCTATATTTTCTGCCTCACACTAGATAATTTAACTTGTACAATCAGTTTGTTTGAACACCATAGATGCAAAAAGTAGTGAATGGGAAGTAGGATTTGGTGACTTTGTACAGGCTGTAGGAAAATCCTGATACATCCCAGAGTGATATGGGCAGAGAGTATAAGAGTATTTGCAGAGCCCCCCCCAAGGAACTGGGGAGAAATGTGAAAATGTTGGACTTTCTCACTTGGGGTATTGCTGATTTTCTTGCAAATGTTGATGACTGCCAGTTTGGTGGACCAGAACCCTCGAACTGGGGGATTTCCCTTGTGAAGCTAGTTGCTTTAAGGGAGAGGCTAAGTTCATTGTGCCTAGGAGACCCCCACCCAACAGAGAGCCTCTCTGTTGCTCACATGTGGCCCCCTGTCTCACTAAGCCCACTCTGCAGTTGAATTCACCACCCTCTCCCCATGTGGGACATGACACCCAGGGGTGTAAATCCCCCTGGTGACAAAGGAAATGACTCCTGGGCACTGTGGGATTCAGAGGATCTTCTTGACCAAAAAGGGGAAGAGAGAAGAAACAAAATAAGGTTCCAGTGGCTGAGAAATTTGAAACGGAGTCAAGTGGTGACTCTGGAGGGTATTCTTCTGAGCTATATAGAGATCTCTTTTTAGTTTTTGGTGTGGTGAAATGGCTACAGAGAAATACCTGAAGCTGTCAAACTGCAACCCAGTGACCTTGATTATTGAAGATGATTGTATGCCTATGTAGCTTGCACAGTGTGACTACATGACAGTGCAAGTCTTGTGGTTTGCACTTGCTTTATTCAGTGTATCGACAGATGAGTTGAAAAATGGGGACAAAAGTTGGATGAAGAACAGGGTGGGATGGGTTTAGGTGTTCATTTTTTGCTTTTATTTTTATTTTGGAGTAAAAAATGGTTCAAAAATTGATTCTGGTGATGAGTACATGCTGTATGATGGTATGCTGTGGATGACTGCGCAGTGTGAGTATATCTCAATTGAACTGTATTAAAATAGTAAAGGAACAATGGGGGAAGGAGGGGAATGGGATGTTTTGGGTGTTCTTTTTTAAGTTTTGTTTTACATTTTGGAGTAATGAAAATGTTCAAGGTTTGATTGTCATGATGAAAGCACAACTATATGATGATACTTTGAATGATTGCATGTTATGTGATTGTATCTCAAGAAAATTGCATTTAAAAAAACTAAACAAAAAAAATGGGTCAACACTGAGTGGATGGATATGAAAAGTAGATGCCCAAAGTGATGCAGGACACATATTCAAGCAAGAGTGAAAGTGACAGCAGACGAGGAGGTGAAATGGCTCTTCACTTAATCCTACGTGTCAGGTGACTTGTCTGGAAGCAGAGCCTGGCAATGGAACTTGATGCCAGGAGCTTTACCAAGGACAATTCTCCAGACAAACAGGAAAGTGGGAGAGAGGAGCAGGGCAGGGAAAGTACGAAGGTGAAGTCTGGCTCCAGGCTTGAACCATGGAGAGTTCTGCAGCAGAACCACATGTGGGTTGTTGGTTTTTGACTCCAGAGTAATACAGAGCAGGGTCCCAGAGCCAGACACTTGGGCTGAAGCACTTATCAGGGTCAGGACCTTAGGGAAGTTACTTGCCATCTCTGTGCCTTAACTTTTTCATTTATCTACTAATTTCCATTCTTATCTACTTGAGGTATTGGGATTAGATGAGGTCTTCCACATGAAATGCTCCATAAACCACCGTTGATATGGACCATGTCAGAAATGTCCTTCCTATCAAGGGTGGTTCAGGATTGGCAAATTCACAATCGTAGTCCCATGACCCCCTTTCTGGACCAACCAAGATAGGCAGAATGCAAGCCCTAATTGACATATCTGTGCACCAATCAAAATGTTCTTCGTTTGAACCAATCACAAGTCACTCTTTGCTGGTGCCCCATTGTACCAGAGTGATGCCCCTTGCATAAAAGTCAGCCAATCCTAAAGCACCACAATGTCTAAGCCCACCTCCTGTAACCAATAAAAGGCCAAGACCTACCTCATTGGACCCAACTCTCTTGGGTTCCTTTGCATAGGAATTCTTGTATGTAAAGTAACTGGAGCCCTGCCTGTGCCAGAGCCGCACCACTGTCTCAACCGTCACTGTGCTTGAGCCTTAACACCATAGCCCCTGAGAGCGATCTTTGTCCCATCTGTGAGTTCTTTCTCGGTGGGGCCCAGAACCTGGATAATCTGCTCAGGTAGGAAGAGCTTTGTCTTTTCCAGTAAGCCAGTAATAGTGGTGGATGGTTTGATTTTTAAATACTTGTTATTCCCTGTATTTTGCAGCTGTTTTGTAATTCAATTGTGTTATGTTTAGAAAATGTACTTTGTATGATCTTAATCCTCTGAAAATTAGAACTTTTATTGGCCTAGTGTAATATACCTCAGTGGATTGTTCATATATGCTTCTAAAGAATGTATTTTGGGTCTTTTTAGTGTTCTATAAACATCAACTAAAACAGTTGGTTGACAAGGTTGTTGCAATTTTCTTTATTTTTATCTATATGCCTATCAATTGATGACACAGCTTTAAATGCTCCGTTTTTCCCTTTGGTTCTGGCAACCTTTTCTTTCTATATTTTGGAGGTCTGTCACATTTCAAATTGTAATAGCTTCCTTATGAACTGCCTGTTTTATACTAATGAAGTGTCACCCATTACGTCTAGTCATGCTCCTATTTGTGAAGTCTGCTTGGCCTGTTACTAACATAGACATGCCAGTTTCCATGCTTGCTGTTTGTAGAGAATATCTTTGCCATGCTTTTACTTTTACTCCACCTGTGCCTTCGTATTTAAAGTGTATCTTTTAATAATTATCATATAGTTGGGTCTTTTTTGCAAAATGCTTTTTTAATCCAATCTGAAAACTCATGCTTTTAAGTAGAAAAATGTAGTTCATTTGCATTTTAAGTATTCATATAATAGGTCTTTAAGTCTACCATCTAGTACTTTGTTTTGTTTATCCCAACTTTTTTCCTGTTTATTTTTCTATAATACTTTAGTGGTGTTTTAGCATTTCATTTAATTTCTCTATTAGATGTATGTTTATACTTTGTAGTAAATTTACAGTCTTGTTTGGTTTTCCTGGTTACTCTGCTGAGTAGGACCTTGAATTTATATTATCTTTTGTTTAAGTGGAAAAAAATGAGGATAGTATTCTTTCTTCTTTCAGTCCCTTGTTATTGATATAGATATATTTCTATATTTGTTATGCACCCAATAATAATTTATTATTTTTGCTTTAATCAGCCAAAAAATTAATGAGCATAAGGAGTATTAATCAGGCTCTAGATTTCTTTGGAATAATTCATATTTCCGTTTAGTATCATTCTTCTAATGTCTGAAGAACTTCACATGAATTTTATTTAGTAAAGATCTTACTGCTTTGGTTTATATGAAAATGTTTTATTTCAACTATGTTTGTGAATGATTTTTCACTTAATATACAATGTAGGCCTCACAGTATTTAGTTCATTTTTTATTATGGATTTGGTTGAACTGAGTTTTGCTATGTTGTCTTTTCTACACTTTAGAAATGTCTTTCCATTATTGATGGCTTCTATTATTTTTAGAGACGCTAGTGTGATTTCTATCACTGTTGTCCTATAAGGAATATGTGGTTTTGTCTTTGAATGCTTCTAAGATTTTTTTTACCAGCACTTTCCAGCAATTGCACAGTTACGTTTATAACTTTCATTTGTCAGCTTGGCAAGGTTACAGTGTCCAGTTTGGTTAAGAGTTACGGTCGTTGTTACTGTCCGAGTGTTGCATACGTTTAAATCAATTGATTGCATCTATGGTTGATTATAATTTGTACCTGTGTGAGAGAAAATATCCCATTTCTGAGATGAGAGAAAGGCTGGGGAGGGTGGGTGGACCCACCTTAGCCTCAGCTTCCTGGGGCCTGGCATAAGGCAGGTTCCACAGATACCACTTCCCTTCCCAAGGAGACACACACAGTGTCTGGGGGAGGGGAGGCCAAGGGCTTCCTCCCAACGCTGGGGCACTGGCTGTGCGTGAGCAGGGGCACCGGTCTGGGGGCCTGTTTGAGGAGAATCCTCTCTGAGGGGGTGCGGGTGGGGGGCCCTTATGTCATCCTGCATACTCAGCCCCACCCCACCCTGCTGCAGCTGCCCGGGTCTCCGAGCCAGGGCTTGGTCCCTGCAGGGAAGGGGTGCCTGGTGGAGGGGTGGCAGGAGGGGTTGGCCCTGGGCCCAGCCAGCCCTCTCAGCTGCTGTGCCGCCCTCTTGCTTCCCAGAACTGAAGACCCAGCAGAGGTGGCCAGGCACCATCAAAAAAGAGGTGGGTGCTGGGGCGGGTGCAGAGGTTGAGTCCCCAGGGGGAGCGGACAGCCATATCTATACCACATCCACATGGGGAAAGGCGCTTTGTGGGAGGGGTGGCCACAGGTGAAGGGAGGCAGCCACCTCAGATGTGGGACTCACCTGGGTGGGTATTTAGTGTGAGCAGGGCTGGAGGCAGGTGAGTTTTGGGTGGGGGCTGTGGGTATTTTTTATGCTCCCTGCAGGGGCACATGTGGTGTGAGGGCCTCCAGGTGTGGAGTAAACCCGGGTGTCTCTGGCTAGGATTCCTCTACAAGGGGGGGTGGGTCTCAGTAGGGGAGGGGTCTTCAAAATGACAGATTCCTTTGGGGCTGCTAGGCACTGGAGGGGGTGTACAGATGCAGGGGGCTGGATGAGGCTGCAGATGAGGGAATCAGACTTCTGGAAGTGAGAGATTTACTTTGGGAGAGAAAACCCTTCCTCTCCCAGGTGGCAAATTCTCATTCCTTGCAGCCAGGGCAGAAGCCGCTTCTGAGTGTCATTGGCCTGTGTTCCCCTTTAAGCATTTGCCAGTGCTCCCCTGACAGGCAGGGTGCCCCCAACCCCTAGGCCAGACAGGTAAGAATCAGACCAGACTGACCTGCCCCTCTGCCCCTCTGCCCCTCCATCCTCCCTGGGGGAGAATATCTAGTGGCAGGGGCTTGGGGAAATGTTTAGATGCCTGGAGTGTTTGTGTGTATTCACTTGCACACACTTATGGGTGGGTGGGTGGGGATATGGATGTGAGTGTGCATAGTTGGGAGTATCTGTATACCTGTTTGGTGCTCTGTAAGTGTATTTCTATATATTGTGTATGTATCTGTGTGTCCATATATGTGTGCCTGTTTGAAGATCTGTGTGAGTCTGAATGAGGCTGTACCAGTATCTGAGTGCGTGTGCACTTCTGTGTATGTGTTGCTCTCCCATGTCATCCCATACCCTAGGCTGAGACCCTATAGTTGCTGTACCTTATAAGTCCTCCAACAAGAGGTCTCTATGTACCTTGGGGAATGGCCAGCTCTCTGTGCACACGTGTGTTTGTGTACATGCATATGTGTGAGGAGTGTGTGCATGTGTTTGTACATGGATGCACGTGAGTGTGTGCATGCAGGTGCATATATTTGGGTGCTGACATCCAGGGGCAGCTCTAAGCAAGGGACCCCTGTTCCCTGGGGCAGCATGCAGCCACTCTTCATTCCTTGGCACTTCCCAGAGTAGCTGCAAGGCTGGAACCTCTTGGCTGGGGAATCCCATTTTGTTTGAGGAATCAGCTCTCTGAATAAGGAGACATTCATGACACATTGCATCTCTCCGAAAGGCCCAGAAATTCTCAGCCCAAATCCTTGTAAGATACCTCTGCAGGGACCTGAAGGAAGTTCTGTCTAGACTCTAACAAACCCCAGCAACCAACAACATTATGATGACTATTTCATGGCAGGGGAGAGAAATAGACTCCCAGAAGCTCTGAGGTTAAGAACCTGCTGTGTTCCTGTTCTTCTTCCACCCAAACGTAGATGTAATGTGTGCTCCCCAGATGTTTCACCCGGGGGTGCCTTTGTTTTTAAGGACATGATGGGTTCAGTTGGGGAGGGGCCTGCAGGGAGAAGGGAGGGTCAGCCAGGCACCTGATCAAGTCAGCTCTGCCTCCAGCTCCCTTGGGCAAGTCCCTTCTCCTCTCTAGGACTTGCTTTCCCATCTGTAGACAGAAACATTGGTTCAGATGTCCTTTAGTGTCCTATCTGAATGAGTCTGGTTTAAGTTCTGACCAGGCTGTGAGGGACACGTTGTCCCCATAGCCAGGGGCTGGCTCCGCATCCCCTCTCCTGGGAGTGGCCAGACTTGGGGAGTGGACTGTTTATCTCCTGGCTCAGGGCCAAGGCCAGTTCCTGGTTAGGGGGACCTGTTGGCTTCCTGCTTGGTATCTGAGAGGGCAGGGACAGAACCTTGCAAGGTTGGTCAAGGGGCATTGAGCCCCTATATAACCCTAGGCCCACAATGAGAAGCAGGATAGAGTTGTAAGTTGGGGCTGTTTCTAAACTCTGCATTTTTTGGGGGCAAATCATTTTACTAAACAGAGCTTCTATTTTTTAAGAGGTATTATGTGCCATGCTGTGTGTGCACACAGGGAACCTTATGAAACAAGTTGGTTTTTACAGACAAGTACACCATGAGAAAGCTTGCCCAGAATGCAGCCATTAAGAGGCAGGGCTGGGACTTGCCCCCCACCTCAGGTCAACCTGACATCAGAGCCAAGATCTCAAAGCCCACCGCACCACAAAATTCCCAGTGGGGCATCTGTGTCTATGCAGTGCCTGAACGTCGGATCTGTGCATGGTATAACTCCCATTGCATAGATGAGAAAACAGCCCAGAAAGAGGAAAGGGATGTTTAAAACCAGCAAAGTTGAGAAAATCTGAGCCCCCTGCTCAGCACTGTGCCTTTAAAGGTGTGGCAACAAGTCCTTGCTCCCAGAAGCAGGCCTCCCCTTCCTTCCTTTGCCAGCCTCTTTTGGGGTGCATCTTGCTGGGTGTCAGAGCTGGTTTCTAGTGGCATTTTGAAGGGCCAGCTCTTGTCATAGGAACCTACAGTCAGGTCCTGCTCTCCACACTCTGGGTTCATTGAAGAAGCTGCTGCATTCTGCTTTGTTTGCAAATGTCAACTGTATTCTTTATAGTTATGTTTGGTAGGTTTGTTAATCACCATGTAATGACTTCCTATTCTGTATCAGGTGCTATGCTAGGGATGTCTACGGAAAGAGTATTACTTCATTTCTAAACAAAAGAAGTCAAAGAAGTTGAAACTTTTCTGAAATTGTGAAGACATCCTCTGATTATTTATCTGTTATGTTTCTTAGTTTCAAAATCAATGAACCTATGTACAAGGACATCCGCTATTATGAGGTCCCTTTGGCACTCCTGGGAGAGTAAACGTAGTGCCTTTCAACTAAGTAAAGGTTAATAGGCCTATTTGTAGGGGAAAAAGGAACCATTGCACACATTAGCTGATACGCTGTGTCTAATTCACAGTAGACATAGTCATTTAAACCCATGCCAAAACAAGGATTTAATATTTTTAAAAAATCTAAATTTAAATTTCTGTTTGTATTTTGTGAAGAGACGTTCATGGAGAAAATCTTATTTGCAATATTAGGTAAATACAAAATTATCAAAACCTTGCTTGTAGTTCCCCAAATACTAATACGTGTTTTAAAACAGAATGGAGAAATACCAATATAATCTCATTTTTGAGGCTCCTGACAAATGAAAGCAGATTTTGTGTCATTTTATTTGGCCTTTGCTTGTCTGTTATATTTCTTTCTGTCATTTTCAGATAAGTATTGGTAGTCTAGATTTATTGCTTTGGATTTGCAAATATGCCACCTGAGAGGAACAAAAATGGTCATAGTGTTGTTTATCAGAAAGAGGAAGTGTACTTAATATTTTATTAAGATATGAAAGGCTTCTACATAAATGCACTTAAATGAAAGATGGTAATTGTAAAAAATTCTGTGTACTTTAAGTGTTTTTAGAGTAAATATTAGTAAATGTCAGAGTTCAGAAACTTTGGAACCATAAAAAAGAAAGCTGGGTTGACATAATTATTGGCAAGGTAGCAAAGAGTTTGGAAAAAAGGAAAGTAAATACTCATTTCAAGCCAAGGAAAATTTTGTGCATTGTTTGATAAAAATGGATTCTGTTTAACAGGGCACTTGTATTCATTTAAGTAATATTGTTTTTACTAGTTCCATCAGTACACATTTACACAATTAATAAATAATAGAAGATTTAAAATATGAACAGAGTAGAAAATCTCATCTAGTTTACCAACATTGCATTATATAATTGCTTCTTAAAATACAATAAAAATAAGAAGCTACTGCTTGGACAGAGAACTTGAAACAAGTGAACTGATATTTAAAACTGGGATTTGAATATTGACATTCCAGACTGTGTTAAATAGATTAAGTCATAGTAAGTTAACCCTAAATGTGATAAGGATGGTGACTATTAACAAAGGTTATTAACAGAGTAATATGGTTTTATATCTAGAAATTCTCCATGTATGGGAATCAGAGACTAGATAGATGGCTCTCAACTGGGGAATGTCTTCCCACCAAACCCCATCACAAGTTTGAGCAGTCACTGCATCCACATTTGCACGCGTGTTTCTATGGATCTTTAGTTGACAACTATATTCATTATTCATTTTACAGTTTCATTTTTGTGCACCTTTTAGATTTGTGAATGCAGTTTTTTTCTTAAAATTCATTTTAACTTGAAAGTGTTTATAATTCCCACTTTTTAATTAATGGGCTGTGTGCATATATATGGGGTTATGCTTAAATGTTAATGTACTTGATTACTTATAAATGAGAATTTCACATTGGAACCCACTGTGGTCCAAATACAAATACAACTTCTGCTAATTCTCATTTTTCTCTGTTTGTTCAAGAGGGGAAAATATCCAACTGTTTCACCTACTTGCTACAGATTCAGTTTTACCTACTTGCTACAGATTCACCTAAACCCAGGTATTGCCAGGAAGTTCATATTGACTTGGAATATGTGGTGTTTTCACTTCAGCTCTGCATCATAGCTTTGTAAAATATATGGTCATATGTTATATAATTTGTCAGCCAAATGTTAGATGAAATGTCTGCACTGTGGTTTCTGATCATTGTCACATATATAATTGCAATTTCATTTTGATTTGCAGAACAGAATTGCAATAGAAACATCAGTAAATAACATTTATGCTATTAACAGGCATTTTCCTTCCTAAAAATTAAATAAAAAGAAAGGTGAAGGGGGAGGGGCCAGAGATGGGTTTCCCAAGAAGGGGGAGGCCATGGCAGCTGCACCGCGGCAACGGTGGCTACAGCTGAGCACGCGCCTGGCTTTGAATGAATGAGCTGTGCGGTGCTGGGACTGAAAGGAATGGAGGGTGAACTCCAGGAAGCCCCTCCCACTGGTTGGCATACTCAGCAGCTCGGAGCCTGTGCCTGGTGGGGAGGGGCAGGTTTTGATTCCCACCATGGCCATCACACAGTTCCTGTTATTTAAAGTTTGTACTTGTCTAGCAATAGTATTCTCATTCCTAAAGAGACTAATATGCAAATCTGGCAGAGAACAGAAATTAAGTGGTGACCAAATAACTTGGCCAAATACAGTTGATTATTCCTCAGTTCCTAGGCAGACAGATGCTGAAGAGTGGACTTCATGGAATGAAGATGGACCCACAAGTGTAAAGATCCAAGGAGGGAATGGGAGTTTGGCACCACAACAAAATACTTAGCAAAAACTGGAACCTGACTATTTCAAGGACATGACACCAACTATAAGGAGGACTCAGAAAATTGTTGAGAAGAGAGAACCATTAAATTTTGGCAGCCCAGTAGCCTTTTATTCATCAGTGTCCTGAATTGGGTGACTTAGATAGCTGGCAAGAAAATGCCGATGCATGGGAGGAAGATGATGATGCAGCCTGGCAAGCAGAAGTTCTGAGGCAGCAGAAAATAGAGAAAAGAGAGCAGAACAACAAAGAAAATGGAAAAGGAAGCCCAGTGGCTAATGAAGAAGGAACAAAACAAAAGTGGTGTAAAACTTTCATAACAAAGGATCATCTGATGCCATCATGCCAGTAGGGGAAATCTGAGTTCCACAATGCCAGCAACGTTTGTGTGGATTTAAGAGTATTTTCAAAATACAAACATGCTGCTTGATTTTAAAGAATTCCTCACCTTGTCCAGGACACCAGGATTCTCCCAAAGCACTTTGAACTCTTTAATGGTTGAAACTTAAAAAAGCAAAAACAACTTTCGCGACAATATTTTATTCAACATGCTCCAACTATGAGAGAGTTGATTGCTGTAGAGAAATAATTACAAATGGAATATGCAAATACCTCTTCAAGCTAGTGTTTCTAGCTAAATAAATGTGTGTAAATAATTGTATGGTGGAAAACAATTCTATTATGCTTTTCTTCAGTCTGCATAATGAAAAAATAATTTAAAATTTTTTTGCTTCCATGATTACATGATCTAAATCAGACTGTGTAGGGCTTTAATTTCCTTATTTTTGTTGTCAGAAGCTGGTGTTTGCATACATTTCTTCAAATTTGAAAAGGTATTTATGTTTGGTACAATATTAAGCAATTTGATGATTTTGGTTTTTGTTCAAGAAATGACATTAAATGCAATAATTTTGTTAATAAAGATTCTCTACATCTTTCTTTTAGATGGTGTTGCAGTGTTATACATATTTGTAATTTATATTGCATGTATAAAAATATTGCAGCTCACTTAAAATGATTTTTTTTACATTATTATATACATGCGGGTGTTTAAAACTAGTACCTAGTGGTTTTCCCCTTTCATTGTAGATTTTAAGATGTATGGTTTAAGTACCTTTGTTCTTCCCCTCCCCCAGCCAAAGTCATTAGTTTACAAATACAGAAAGTGATCAGTTATATTTCAAAGCTTTCAGATGATCTCTGTATCAAGTTTGTATATCTGACATTAGGCTACCTGTATTGTTTGCTAGATAACATTATTGATTCATTAAATTATAAACCAAGATAAAAATATTTTTATTTATGGTTATTGATTCATTCCAAAATAGTATATTTAAGAATTAAGTACGTACTGTGTTCATTAGGGAAAAATTTAGACTTGATAGTTGAAAATTCCATTGACTATTTCTCTACAACTAAAATAAGTCCAGCCTGATTTCCTATGGCTGTAGAAGTTTTAATTTCTTAAAAGAGCATGGCACAGGATATAAAGGACATGAAGAAGAGCTTAGAAGAGCATAAAGAAGAAATCACAAGAGGAAATAAAAAACATTTCTTATGGAAATGAAAGAAACTATTGACCAAATTAAAGAGAGTCTGGATACTCACAGTACAAGACTAGAGGAAAAACATGACTCAACAACCTCAAGAAACACAGAATGGAAAATGAAAGAACAAAAGAAAGAATGGGGAAAAAATAAAATCAAAATGGATCTCAGGGATATGACAGACAAAATAAAACATCCAAATTTAAGACTCATTGGTGTCCCAGAAGGGGAAGAGAAGGGTAAAGGTCTAGAAAGAGTATTCAAAGAAATTGTTGGGGAAAACTTCCCAAACCTTTACACAAAATAAATACACAAAGCATAAATGCCCTGCAAACTCCAGATAGAATAAATCCAAATAAACCCACTCCAAGACATATCCTGATCAGACTGTCAAATACTGAAGAGAAGGAGCAAGTTCTGAAAGCAGCAAGAGAAAAGCAATTCATCACATACAAAGGAAACATAAAACTAAGTAGTGACTACTCAGTGGCCACCATGGAGGCAAGAAGGCAGTGGCATGATACATTTAAAATTCCAAGACAGAAAGATTTCCAACCAAGAAATACTTTATCCATCAAAACTCTTCTTGAAATTTGAAGGAGAGCTTAAATTTTTCACAAAGAAATGCTGAGAGATTTTGTTAATAAAAGGCTTGCCCTACTTCAGATACTAAAGGGAGCCCTACCTATGGAGAAACAAAGAAAAGAGAGAGAGAGAGAGAGAAATTTAACAGACATGCATAGAACGTTACATCCCAAATCACCAGGATACACATTTCTCTAGTGATCACAGCATTTTGTCCAGAATAGACCATATGCTGGGACATAAAGCAAGCCTCAATAAATTAAAAAAAAAAAAAAAGTGAATTTATTCAAAGCAATTCTCTGACCACAATGGAATACAAATAGAAGTCAATAACCATCAGAGACTTATAAAATTCACAAACACCTGGAGGTTAAAAATGGGGAGATGAAAACATTCCCAGATAAACAAAAGCTGAGGGACTTCATCACCAAGTAGGTCATTCCTGTAAGAGATGCTAAAGGGAATTGTGTAGGCTGAAAGGAAGGCACACTAAACAATTGACTAAAACCATATGAAGAAATAAGGATTTCCAGTAAAGATCACATGGTAGCCTCAACCTACAATGGAGGGAGAGCTGCTGGACACACTAGAGGCGCTGGGGTATAAGGGACCACTGTTAGAAGAGCAGACCCTTATCAAGGCAGCAGAGGGTGGACTATCTTCACTTGAATTTTCAGAGCTCTGTGTTTGGTTAGGCTCTCAAATAAAATCATTGTGTGACTTGGAAGAAAGTATCACTTCAGCTGGGAAAGATGATCTGGAAAGTTTCCAGCTTGAGATAAGTGGTTTTTTAAAAGAAATGGTATGTCCATATTCTGTACTAATACCAGGAGATATTAAAGATTGTTTGAAAGAGAAGGAAGACTGTTTGAAACTGTATTATTTTTAAGTACAGAGCTTCAAGCTTTACAGATCTTACAGAACAAGAAATGTAAAAATTCTCAGATAAAAACAGCAGAATTTATCAGGAAGTTCAAGCTATCAGTGATACCCTTGGTGTACCCAAGTCAACAACTTCTGACATTCCACTTATGCTCAACCAAGTGGAATCAAAGGTGAAGGATATCCTCTCAAAAGTCCAGAAAAATCATGTGGGAAAACCACTGCTGAAAATTGACTTAAATCCGGAACAGGCGAAACAACTGGAAAAAATCAACATATTCCTGTGAATATGAATGTTGTTGGCGGATGTTAATGAAATGATTAGACATGACAGTGCAATCCTTTCGATGGTCCGATAGAGCAAAGATAAAAACAGATGACATAGCAAGAATTTACCAGCCTAAGTCTTATGCTTTGTCACCCAAGACAACTGTTACATTAGCACATGTACTTGCTGCTTGTGAAGGTCTATCCAAGATCATTAGGATGAGTAGCGGCACTACCTGAGAGAAGACGGCTTGTACCATTAACAAGGTGCTGATGGGAAGGGTGCCTGATGGGAGGAAGGCCAAATGAAATGGAACCACCCCCCCTTGAAATGCCCCCTTGGCAGAAGAGACAAGAAGGCGGTGGTGGTGGTGGTGGTAGAGGAGGTGGTGGAGGTGGAAGGGGTGGCTGGGGTGGTAGAGGAGGTTGGGGTGGAGGTGGTGGTAGAGGAGGGGGTTTCCAAGGCAGGGGAGATTATGGGGGAGGAGGAGGCTATGGGGGAAGAGGTTATGGAGATCCATATGGAGGAGGTGGTGGTGGTGGTGGATATAGAAGATACTAAAAACTAGATAGTGGTTCTTACTTCTTGATAGATACAGTAGGCACAGTATTCTAAATAACATTTTTGAGTATCATCTTTTAAGTAAACACCAGATGTAAGTAAAGACCTGACTCCCAGATGATATCATTTTGAATTGGATTAAGATGTAAGGCATTGTTTTATACTACCATTTGCTCTCTTAGATGAAGTTATTTTTTCCCATATTCTGTGTACCTTAAGCATGTTGTGTCTTTTTAAAAAACAAAAAATTGAACAAAAATAATTTCTAAGAATGTAAATATTTATTACTGTCAAACTTGGAAAATGGGAAGTATTTTATTGTCATATTGAATTTAGACTATTGCCTGTATTTTATTCAGGTTTGAGATAAATAAGTGACTCTACCTGTAATGGAAAGGAAAAAAAAAATCACACAGTAAATATAAATATCAATACTAACTGTATTTTTGATTTGTAACTCCACTATTTACTTCCTACAGGATCTGAAAGACAAAGTGTAATGATAAATCAGTGGTTTTGGAGTCGATGTAAAATATGTAATTTTTGACAAGAACTACATAATGATGGGGGAATGGAGGAGTATAGGAACATAGTTTGTGTCCTATTGAAGTTAAGGTTGTATCAAAGAAAACAAGGTTGTTATAGATTTAAGCCCCACATTAAACACAAAGAAAGTATCAGAGAACATGATCATAGAGATGAAGAGTTAGAATATGGATTATGACAAATGGGGGAAGGGGCCTTAGGGAGTTAATAAGAAATGAGTGTAGGGTTTCTGGGGTGAGGGGAAATTTCTGGTAATGGATGGTGGGAAGGTGATGGCATTGCAACATTGTGAATGTGATCAATCCCACTAATGGAATGCTTGGGAGGGATTGGAATGGGAAGATTTATGCTGTATATATGTTTCCACAATTGGAAAAAAAAAGACAGTCTAAATAGATAATGACAATTAAATGCCAAGGATGATCCTGGATGAGATCTGAGGATGGAGGAGAGGAGACTCAAAGGGACACAGTTGGGATATAAGAAAAAAATGAAATATAGAATGTAAGCTTTGTATCAATGATGAATTTCTTGAACGTCTTAGCTGCACTTAATGTGATTGCATAAATGAATGTTCTTGTTTGGGAAATGTATATGTGAATTATATTGTTTGTTCAAGGATGTGTGCAGCTTGTCATGTTCAGAAAGAGCAATAGGTGATGGATGATAGGGAGGGAGGGAAAGAAAGAAATGGAGTGACAGAATGTTAAAGGTGGATCTGGGTATCAGTGGGAGGGGGGTTGGGGTAGGCTGGAGTTCTGTGTATGGGGTTTGTATTGTTTTTGCAACTGTTCCTGTAAGTTTAAATTCATTTCAAAATAAAATAAGTAAGTAGGGAACCATGAAATGATTAGATAGATTCTCAGGTTTCTGCCAGTGTGCTGGATGTCCAATATCTGAAGGAAAAGGACAAGAAAGAGTGTGTGTGGGGGGTGTATGTCAGTAATTTTTGTTTTACAACATGAAAATGAATATTTTTGATAGCAACACTGAGACCCCTGATGTTGTTTAAAGAAATAAGTTGGTTAATTGGAAGTGGGCCCCCTGTTTCTAAATTAAATGAATGCAAATGACAGTGATGTAAAGGTTTAGTATATGATGGGACCCCACAAGGAGAGGCTGTTAGTCTTCATGCTACTCTCCTCTCCAGTGTAGACCATGGCTCACAGGGTCCCACTATGCACATCAGGGACAAGCAGCCTTTAGGGCTAGAGAAGCTAGAACAACACTGTCAGTCTGAGGAAGGTGATGTCAGGTGCTGGTGCTTGTGCTGTTAGCACCTTCTGGGCTGTGAATGCAGGTTCCTCCTCTGTTCATGGAATGACTTTGGATGGGTCCCCTGGTTGCTAAGGGACACCCAGACTGTTCTAAGGGTCAGGGGATCATGAACAGTCTCCTGTGTCTGATTGTGGAATTGTGGCCTCTCATGTAGGAACGTAGAGAGCTTCTGTTCACTACATGCTCCACTTCAGTCTCTGCCCAGCCCCAGACCCCATTTCAGTATTAACAGAAACCATGGGTATTCACCTCACGATGTAGGATGCCTGAGGTGTTTTTGCCAACCCAGAGAGGAAGCCCTGCTCATGGCTGAAGTTCATGTGCCTGTGTTTGGGGCAGGGTCAGCTGTTTCTCACTTGACCAGCGAATAAATTCTGGGGATGCTGAGTGTGTATAGATCATGGGGTTAGAGCCCCTTTTTATACACTTCTTTAAATCCAGCTCTTTGCTCAGCAGGAAGCCACCCAAGTCCAAGGAAGGAAAAAAAGCTGATTTGCATGAGGAGACTACCTATCTGCAGGATAAGAGAGGTCTGAGGGAATCCAGCCCATCTTTGGGGCTTGGAGAGAAGATCTCAGGATGCCTCCATCATGGCCTGGACCTCTCTCCTCACCTGCCTCATTCTCTGCACAGGTGGTGCTGCCAAAGCCCTGCCTGCAGACCACCCCCCCACAAAGGACCCTCAGGGGTCAGATGCTCTGCAGTGAGTCTCTTGACTTCAAACCATCTCCCTTTTCTCCTGGCAGGCTCTGTGGCCTCCTGGGTGCTGAATCATCTGTCCTCAGTGTCTGTGACCTTGGGTCAGACAGCAAGGCTCACCTGCTCAGGGTTCACCTCAGCAGTAAATGTACTCACTGGTACTGGCAGAAGCCACAACAGTCCCCTGTGCTGTTATCTGCAATGACAGCATCCAGTCCTCGGGGATCCTTGACTGGTTCTTGGACTCCAACTCAGGGAACATGGCCACCCTGACCATCAATGGGGCTCAGGCCATGGGCAAGGCTATGACTGTGCCAGATATGATGGCAGTGGGAGCAGCTGGCAGTGATTCCTGTTCACACAGATGGATGAGGAAGGAGGCCACAAACCTTCCCATCCAGGCCTGTGTGACAGCCCCAAGCTTCCTCTGCACCCTTTATCACACTGAGCAGGAAAGAACCTTGCACGTGGAGTTGAGATTTCTAGTCCAGTCTCTACTGTTACACCCCTGGGATGGGGAGGAACATCCTGTACATCACCAGGCCTCAGCCTCTTCCACTGTGATCTGAGCAGCTCATTTTGAGCTATCAGCTACCAACTTCCCAAAGACCATCAGAAATCCTATTATTCAGGGAACACGAAGTCTGTTCACGTTGAGGGAGGAACACATCCAGCAGAGTCTTTATAGGGTCTCAGAGGGCCTGTTCTGGGGAGGACACTCATAGGGTTTGAGGATCTTCACTTGAATGGTTCAGGCAGGTCATCAAGGAAGGAAACCACCTGGACACATTAGGGACATAATAGCATAGGTTTGGTGCAGCAGTGAGTAGAAGGTTTTGAAACATGCTTGGAAAAGTAAACATTCATCTGATGAGCAAGCTAATTGACCCAGTCAGAACTCTTCTCCCAAATAAGCAAATTGTTAGTCTGGATTATCAGCTTTTGGGAATCCTGAAGCAGAGAGTGACCTTATTTCTTGGTTTGCACCCTTTCCCATGGGCAGGGATCTCTTGGAACTGATAGTTAAATCCTGTGGATGCAGATGGTCAGCACTCAGATTCGGGCACCACACCCCACAGGACTAACAATGAGAATGAAGGAGTTTACCAACTTCACAGAGGGACCCAGACATCAATAACTTCACTTGCAGGGATGAGAGATGTAGGATTCTTACCTGGTCATAGAAGAGTTTCTTTCTTTCTTTAGTAAAAAAAAAAATGGAGTGAGGGACACAGTGGTGGGTTTTAGGAGACAGTTTCCAGATGCCTGGCATGGTGGTCCCCTGTCCGCCTGGCTGACTGCCAGGATCAGTTGGGTGGAAGACCAGCACCACACAGACTGGAATCTGCCAATCCATCCTCTTCCCCACCTGTGTCCTCCCAGGTCCCTCTCTCCATCTGCAGGTGCTCACCTCTGGGTGCCCTGAACTGATGGTGCCTCTTCAGCTCCGTAGTCTCCCCCCATCCTCCAGCCCACCCTCTGCCAAGCTCCTCTCCTCTGCATATTTCCAGACTCCTGCTATGCAGACAAATCCTGCATAGATGACAAGGCCCAACTACACTGTTAGAAGCTCCGGTCCCCACCCAGCTGCAGGGCAGGCATCACAGCAAACATCCTCTGAGGGCATCAGCCCCAAGACAGGCAGGTGAGCAGAAGGGGGTGGGTCTGAGTCCCCAGAGCACCTCCTGGAGGCCTCTGAAACAACCCAGCAAGACTTTTTGGATGCCTCAGCACCACCTGAGCCTCTGATGAGAACCTCTGAAGCCATTCTTGGATCTTTCCTCCTGGGTGCACTCTTCATTGCACCTGCCCAAATCACCATATATGAACAGAGATCCCTTTCTGACCTGATTTGCATTGAACCTTCACTTCTGCTTACATTGATCCCATGAATTTGATAATTGGATGTTTCTAAGAAAAACTCAGAACTTCAAGCATTGAGGGGAGTGTTTTATTTCATCTTTCATTCATTTCAATTACCATGATTTCAAAGTAGTACACCATTCATAATAACTGTCTTGCTAATTTAAGATTCAGGTGATATATAAAGTGAAAACCAGAAATTGGGGGTTAACTCATTATTTTTCATGGAAAAGTTGGTTGTCTCTTACCACATCTGCCAATTTTATGATCACCTGCAGGGGGCAGTGTTGCCATAAATTCCAAGTGGAGCTTTTGGTATCTAGCAGTAAATGGACTCCAGCCTTCAACTCCTTTAGGACAAGCTGTGAAATGGAGTTATGAGGGGCAGAGGCTTTTCTCCTGAGGAGTCACTGTGGGAGTGGAAGTGGGGCCTGGGAGAGCAATCCCCTCCCTCACCATTTCCCTCCTGACTGGGTCCATCTTGGCCAACCTGGGAAACTTCTAGAGCAACATCTTACCTGCAGCCAACCTACCAGAGTCTCTTCCTTCCAAGGCAGATGATGGGACTGAGAAGCCCTTCTCAGTGTGGGGTCTCAAGAGGCAGAGATTTGGTGGTGTCTTCACCATGGTGTGCTCCCCCACTCACTCTCATTACTCTGCACAGGGACTGGCCCCAAGCCCTGCCAGCAGACTCAATACCCAGACCCTGGGACTGACCTGAGCTGACCCTGGCTGCTGTAGAGGGGGAGCCTCAGTCTCAGGCCTACCTCTCCTTTCCCTCAGGCTCTGTGATCTTGGGACAGATGCCTTTTCTGCAGAAATGAGAAGAGGACCCTGGGCTGGTTATTTCTGGAAATACAATTGGCCCTCAGGGAACCCTCAATTGATTCTCTGATCCCAGCTGGGAAAACCAGACTCAGTGACCCAGAATATGGGAGCATAACCCACAAAGCCCAACCAGTTCAACAAGTCACACTCCCTGTCCCACCTTCACCCTTTCTTTCACCAATGTCCAGTGGAGAAATTTTAATTTTGGAATCCAGAATCCTGCCTTTTAGTGTCCACTACTCAATTCATTTCCACTCACTTTGTTTTGAAATCTCCCTGGGCCTCAGCTTCCTGATCTGCACACTGCTTTGTGGGGCTGCAGTGATGACCAAATGGAATGGTGGCTGTCAACTGCCTTCATTAGTTACAGAACTCTCACCGAAGAGTTTTCCAGTTGTGAAAACTACTCTACAGTGTGGCAGGGACATGAGGCAATTCTAGGCCATTACTTGGTGACAAGTGACCTATTTATATTCAGGGTCATAGAAAATTCTAATTTCCCCCACATTCTGAGTATCAGGGAGATGATAACAGGGGTAGGTGGTGTCACAGTGAGTTAATGTGCAAAGGACCCTTTCCCTGGGGTGGGGGATGGGCTGTCACTCATTTGAGGTGTGAGTGGGCCCAATGCTGGATGTCTTCCCAAGCTGAAGGTCTCTTTTCAGAAAGGGAGAAGGTTCCAGCCATAGAGGCTTGGTTTTGAATCCTGGTCCCCTTATTCCTATGTGCCAGTGACTGAGCTAGAGGACAGAAACACAGGGCTGGTCAAGGTGGTCCCTTCCCTGCTGGGACTATACTCCTCACCTGGGATTCAGGGACACCTGGAATTATGGTTTAGGTATTTATGTATATTTACATGCATTTTCCCAAGAGCAGATCCAGCATTTTCAACAGATTTTCAAAGAGGTTCAGAAATGTGAAAGGTTAATGTTCCAGGGGAAAAGGGCTCCCACCTTACCAGCTGAGGGCTTCTACCAGCCCTTCACCTCTCCAAGGCCCAGCTTCTCCACTCAGAGCTGTCAAGGGGACTAAGTTTCCTGGAAGCAAAATGCCTGATTTTGAGCTGGCCTTTGACATCTTGTTGTTTTTCTCATTACTAGTTTATAACCAACCTGAGCTGAGCTTGAGGCCTTAGGAATGGGCCTCTTGGCAGGGGTAGAGGGAGAGTTTGTGACCAGGGTCTTAAAACTCTTCTACTCAACCCTCTCTAAAGACTTTGGAAATTCCAGGCACTGCTAGGCATCATTTTTGGTTGACATCTGAAATTTTCATGAGAAGTGTGTAAAAAGTTATGTCACACTTCCATGTATCCTATGGAGAACAAATATGATTACATGCCTACTATTAAAATATATGTATCTAACATTTGCAAATTTTACATCTTTTTTTCTCTGTGAACTCTTTCAATTTCTTATCCACCACTGAATGTTATGTGGTCCTATATTTTCTTGCTTGAATGTCTTTTATTCATTATATGGTTCTTGTATATATATATATGTGTATATAAACATATAGAAAAATTTAATATTTTTATTTCATAGATTGTAATTGTCAAAAGCTTTTTCTTCCACATTAATTAAAACTATTATTGATAAAATTGATCAGAAATAACTTAAATATATTAAATTTTTCATGAAGGATTATTCATTTTATCCATAGATTAATGTGACTAACTGCTAGAATGAGGCACAGTTCACCTCAATTCTATTGTTGCATTTGTTTTTAAGGATATAAGAAGAAACTTTGTCCTCAAATATAGGTATTTTTTTAACAGCTGTCAATGATTTGAACTCTAGTTTTATGCCAAAAATCACGGTGGTCTATTGAATGCTCTGCCAGCTGTCAGCCCTATTTAAGACACTTCCAGTTTTGTGGAAAGCACAGCCCTGGAGACCCCTGGCTCCCAGAGGATTTGTATAGTGGCCTTGTGATGTTCCCTCAGACCCCCTTCTGGAATCAATGTCCAACTGCTTTGTAGGCAGAGGTATCACCTCTAAGTTGACCCAGGGCAGAGGAGAGCAGAGACAAAGATGGAAGGCGAGAGGAAGAGGTGACCCTCTCAGGGTAAAGTCTTCCCAATATCCTCCTTGTAGACCACTGTGTGATAATCAGGTCTCCCTGGTCCCTTGGGGAAACTTTTGTGAGGTTGGGGCTGTGGGCTAAAGAGGAGAACCCTGTCCTTTCCTTTTCCCTTGGGACAGGTCCCTTCGTGTAAGCTTCAGTTGCCTGCTCAAGCCAATCAAAGAGGGTTGGTCTGATTGGCAGGCCTGGACCTGCTCTTCTCTTGAGGGATTTCAGGGGGCTGGGGACACCTGCCCAGCTGGGACCTCAGGAGGCAGAGCTCAGGACATCTCCACCCTGTCCTGGGACCCTGCCCTGCTCACCTGTGTCCCTCTCTGAACAGGGGCTTCCCCTCAAGCCCAGGCTTTAGGCTCACCACCATAGCACCCCAGGCTGGGCCTGCCCCAAACCTTTAGCTCAAACCCTGGGACCCAGCAGGTGTGAGCCCCATGACTTCAAACTCACCTTTCTCTTCTCACTGCCTCTGTGACCTCCACTGAATGGATGTGGCTGTGCTTTGTGTGTGTGTGTGTGGCCCTGAGACAAATGTCCAGGATCACCTGTCATGGAAAGAGAAGGGGAAGCCATGTGGGACACTGGTGTAAGCAGAAGCCAAGCACCTGCCCAGGTCTCCTATATTGATGAAGCCCTTTCTGACCCAACTGGTATTTGATCCTTGTTCCCTACTCCATGGGTTACTTGAACTGGATGACTGGGTGTGCCGATGAACATCTCAGAGTCAATGTGAACTTTGCATAAAGTTTCATTCATTCATGCATTCATTTTATTTGTCATCCTTTTAAAGAAGTCAGGCTTTCAGAGGAACTGGCTCACTGTTTAAAAAAGAAAATAGGGAGTATCTGAAGAGGAAAGTCAGATATTTGTGTTAATTTGGTTTATTCTTCATAGAAAATGTCCTATCCTTATTACCACTACCACAAAGCTCACTCCTGCCTGAAGAGGACAATGTTGCCATGAAATTGAAGTTGAGAAGTCAGCACCTGGCCAGAAATGTGACTGAGAGGCATCCAGTGTGCTGGGACAAGCTGTGAAACTACAGTTTGAGGGGTCCAATTGGAGGACAAGGCTATTACTGTGAAGTGGGGTTTACAGGAGTGATGAAGCCCACAGTGACAGAGGCTCAAGGGGAAGTGGAACACAAATGTTCTCCTGACTAAGACACCCTGCTCAAGCCCCAGGAGGACTGTAGAAAATGGGAGGGTCTGGCCCAGTTCACCTAGAAGTGAGACCTGAGACTGCTCTTTCCTCCCAGTACTCCAAAGAGGCTCTTCAGAGCATGGGTCAAGGGTGGGCTTCAGGCTGCAGGACCAGGCAGCCCTGGGGTTTTCTTTGCTAGGGTGTGAATTGGGGAAAGAGGCTCTGAATGGAAGGACAGACAGAAGGTAATATTCGTCTGCTCTAATGCTCTCTAGGTTTCCAAATGTGGGGACTAAACCTCTCCTTGGCCTGTTGTCTTGCTCCATCCCCAGAACGGTGTTCTTTCATGCAGGACCCTAAGCCCCCAGGCTCAAGGGTGGCCTGGGATTCTGGACCCAGCAAACTGGTGCAGGGGCCAAGGAAGGACTTCATGAGTTCACTCTGATCATATTCTCCAGTCCCAATGGAATGACCTGATCCAAAGAGCCCTGTATTTCTGCAAAGGAAGAGTGTCCTTCAGAACACAGAGAAGAGTGAGCACTCAGCTGCCATTTCAACTCCTGGACTGAGTAGGACAGAAATGATCTCCTTCCAGTGGAACAGGAAATGTGTGTGTAGGTCAAGTCTAAGCCAGAAATTAATGGAGACCAACACATGTGTGTACCCATCATTTGAGCCCAATAATGATCTTACATTTGAAAAATTCATTTCAAAGCCCAGAATCAGGTTGTGTCATAGGCTACATTTTTTTCAAAACCATTGCTTGGGCTTAGGGTTTTATAAGCTTGTGTTTGAGGCCACTTGTCTAAACAGAAATGGCAAGTGGGGAGTGTATTTATAAAGGCAACTTGCCTCCTCTACGTTTCTAGTTTGCATGAGAGCTGATTTCTTTGTTGGGGATGTGAGACCAGAAGAAAAGATCATTCTTTGCCAATAAAGGATTGGCTGCTATGATTGGGTTATGGTGTCTACAGTTTCCTTATCAGGATAAAGGACTATCTGCCCTTAGGTTGCACCATTAGCACTTGTTGCATCCATGCAGAAGGTGTGTGGGAGCTCATGAGCCCACTCTTTCAACTTATCTCATGGAAGGATTTTTGCAAAATAAAATCACTTCTGCTAAAGAAAGGTAGAAGAGAAAGAAAGAGAGAGAAAAAAACTGCAATGAACCCAGAGCAGGAGGTCTCTTTTCTGACATGGCTCAGGGAAGGAGCCCCCCAGCCCTATGGGGCCAGGCCCCTCCCTCCTGCCTGCTGCATCAGAACTGGGTGGAACTTGGCACACAGGGTCACCTGTAGCTCCAAGGACCACAGTCCAGTGATCACAAAAACTGATTTTTTATGCAGAGGATCCACAAGACCTGCACAATATTTACAGTCTTCTTCAGGATAAGGAAATCATGAAAGTCTGCTCTAATGGTTTATAGTCTGGAGTTTTCATCCTTGTGGCTTGTGATCAATCACCTACAGGGGCAGGGAGCCATTGGCCCAACTAGGAGCCTGACTTTCCTTCTCAAGGTGCAGCTGCGCCCCCCCACAGTCAGCCAGCAGAACTGCCATCTTCAGAGCCCCAGAAACTGGCTGAGGGTTTTCCCAAACCCATCCTCAGCTCAGTACACCCTGGCTCCCCATCCACGCAGGAGTTTATTATTTCAGGCTGGGATTCTCAGGTCCTTTTCTCTATCTCCCCGACTGATCTTGGCATTTTCACTCCATCTATCTGCCCCTTGCCTTCTCTGTCAAATGTGCTCCCACCTCCTGTGCTCCCAGCTGGGTCAATTAATCTGAGGAACTTAGGGAAAGCATTGATGGGTCACCCAAGAGAGGTCCTAGATGGGGGACCAGGACCAGAGATGCATGAAGCATCTCAAGAAAACCCCCTGTCCCATGTCACAGGCTAACATTGGGGTACACAGGGTGAGGAGATACACCATGTTTTCTAGGCCCCAGGTCAACTAGGGAGTGGCCAGAGGGTGAGTCTGACCTGTCACTGCCCAGCGGGATCATACCAGCAACCCTCTGTGTGAGCTGAGCAGCTGGGATATATCACCTGATTTACTACATGGAAATTCCCACTCACCTCACCTTCCAAATTTTTCACTCTTGAGAATGGTCGGCTGAGACCTGAGCTGGTTTTGATTTCTGACTCCTATTAATTGGCTTCTGACCTTTCAGGTCATAAAGAATGCCAACTCTTCCTCACAGGAGCAGATGTGGCTCATCCCCCAATCACTTTAGAATCTCCACCTGCACAGGGATGCCCCTGCGCTTCCAGCTGACAGTGCAGAGCAGCCACCAGGGGGACAGCAGAGGGTCACCTGGCAAAGCCCCTGAAGATGGGGGCCCTGGGTATTGGGGAGTCTGACCTACAGGGAGGGTCAGTGACAATGGCTTCCACCCTGCAGGAGCAGGTGTCCTTTCTCTGCAGGATCATCCTTGACACTGACACACAAATACTTCTGCTTTCCAGAGTCTCCTCTCTGGCTCTTGTAGATGTTGCCTCTTTCTTTGGATATAGGTCCAGGCACTCCCCTCCCAATCTAGCCCAGTTATACTAAAACAGTGTAACTGTCCCCAAATGCCCCATGCTCCCTGTGATCCCCAGTTTCCCGCCTCCCACCCCATTTCAGCTGCTTCTCACTTTCCATGGAAGCCCCTCCCACAGTCTCTGCACCTGCCCTTTGTCCAGGATTATCCTCTCAGATTCTGAAAACATGCTTGAATCAGTATCTCCTTAATCTTACCTTGATCTGAATACTTTCATTAAACTCTATTACATAATGCATTTTCTCCAGCAATTGAATACACGTTAATTATGATAAAAATGATTTGCAGTGTCCTTGGGGACTACTTTCATTGCTTTATGCAGCAGTGTTCTAGTTTGCTAATGCTGCCAGAATGCAAAACACCAGAGATGGATTGGCTTTTATAAAAAGGGGGTTTATTTGGTTACACAGTTGCAGTCTTAAGGCCATAAAGTGTCCAAGGTAACACATCAGTAATTGGGTACCTTCACTGGAGGATGGCCAATGGCATCTGGAAAACCTCTGTTAGCTGGGAAGGTCTGTGGTTGGTGTCTGCTCCAAAGTTCTGGTTTCAAAATGGCTTTCTCCCAGAATGTTCCTCTCTAGGCTGCAGTTCCTCAAAAATGTCACTCTTAGTTGCACTTGGGGTATTTGTCCTCTCCTAGCTTCTCCAGAACAAGAGTGCTTTCAATGGCCATCTTCAAACTTTCTCTCATCTGCAGCTCCTGTGCTTTCTTTAAAGTGTCCCTCCTGGCTGTAGCTCCTCTTCAAAGCATCACTCACAGCTGCCGAGTTCCCTCTGTCCATGGGCTCATTTATATAGTTCCACTGATGAAGGCCCACCCTAAATGGGTGGGGCCACACATCCATGGAAATAGTTATCAACTACAGTTGGGTTGGACACATTCCATGGAAACACTCAAAGAATTCCAATCTAATCACTAAAATGTCTGCCCCACAAGATTGCATCAAAGATAATGCCATTTGGGGGACATAATACATTCAAACTGGCACAAGCAGACAGCACCAGCCTGGAGTCTAGCCTTGATCTCACACTGGGGACCATGAGGCAAAGAGCCCCTGACCTGCCCAAGGGGCTCACAGCCAAAGGCAGAACCCGGTCCTGCCTCAGGGTCTCCAGAAGTGCTTGTCAGGATGAAGTTTTATTCTGGCTCTGCCTCTCAGGAAGGAGAGCAGGGGAGACCACTGCTCCCTTCCTAGTGTCCTCTTGCTGTCACCTATGAGATGGGAATGGGAGAGATCACTGCACTGAGTCCTTGAGGTGAGATAGATGTCAAATAAATGCTTCCAATGCTAGAGCTAGGAAATACTGGTGTTCTGAGCTCCACAAAGTGCTTATAGGTTTATGGACAGGACACCTGGGTCCCTCCTGAGCCAGGTAGGCACAGGAAGGGCCTGGGGACAGGATAATCCCAACATCAATACTGTGATTATCTGGCCCCCTTCAGAACTTGGCTTAGGAAAATCTATGAGCAGGGATCTTTCATTCCCTGGAAAATTCAGACAGATATCCCCTCTGAGTGCTGCCACAGCCTGGCCCACCCAGGAGGGACACCAGGATGAAGTCTGGGGCCGGCAGTGGGCCCAGACTCCTGGGACCAGCAGGGGGAGGAGGATGGGAGGGGCTGAGGTGGGTCTGCATGGCCTGCCTCCCCACTCTGTGTCCCTGGGGGCTGATCCCTTCCCTGAAAGCCACAAAGCTCCCTCAGCAGCCACCCAGAGCTCAGGCTGGTTTGCATAAGCAGAAGGTCTCATAAGCCAGGGGATAAGAGAGGTCTGGGGGAGAGCAGCCCATCCTTGGGGCCTCAGGGAACAGACCTGAGGGTGCCTCCACCGTGGCCTGGACCTCACTCCTCCTCGCCCTCCTGGCTCACTGCACAGGTGCTGCCACCAGGGTCTCACCCAGTGCTCAGTGCTTTGCTCTCTGGGCTGTGAGCCACAGAGGAGTCTGCACCTACTAAGAGAGGGGGTGGGTCACTGCAGTTCCATCAGCAGCTCCTTCACCAGCCCAGCCCTGGGCCACTGAGCAGGGGCTGATGTGAGGGGCACCCCATAGTGTCACAGAATCCTGGAGCTCTGTCCCAGGAAGGTGGGTGCAGCAATCTCCTTGGAATAAGCCTCTCAGCCCACATCTCCTCTCCTCTCTTGTAGGCTCCATGGCCTCCTATGAGCTGACACAGCCACACTCAGTGTCAGTAGCTCTTGGACAGACAGCCAGGCTCACCTGCTCTGGGGAGAACATTGGGAGTGAATACACTCAGTGGTACCGGCAGAGGCCAGGCCATGCCCCTGCGTTCATAATCTCTGGAGATAGCAACCAGCCCTCAGGGATCCCTGACTGGTTCTCTGGCTCCAGCTCTGGAAACACGGCCACCTGACCATCAGTGGGGCCCAGGCCAAGGATGAAGCTGAATATTACTGTCAGGTGTGGGATATTGACAGCAGTGCTGCCCACAGTGAGACAGGCAGATGGGGAAGTGAGACAAAAATCCATTCTCCTATCTGTGTCTCTCTCTCTAGCCCCAGGGGGACTGAGCAGAAACAACAGGCACCTCTGGCCCAGTTCACCCTGGTCTGTGTACCCCAGGCTGCTAAAGCCACCCCCCCCCCGAGTTCCTGCCCAGGTCAGTGAGTCTGAGGAGCATTGGGGAAAGCAGAGTTGGGCCACCCTTGGGAGACTCTCAAAGGGGACACTGGATCAGAGATATACAGAAGAGCTGAGGGCTCCCCATCCTGTGTGATGGTCAAGGGGATGACAGGGAGGTGATGGTGAATTACCTCCTCCCTATATGAGAATCTCCATCCCCAGGGAATCAAGGAAGGTAATGCAGTCAGCTGAACTCATCTGTGACTAACCTGTTTCGCTGCCCAGTGGCACCATCCTGGAGGCCCCAAGGACCTGGTAAGCAGCTGCTAAGACCACCTGATTTTCTACCTGGAAACTGCCCCTCACCACACCTGACCACATATCCCTCCTACCCCAGAAAGTCCACTTAGCATCAAAGGTCACCTCTTCCCCAAGGGCACTGGCCCAGCTCTGCCCCCACAGGCTGTCAAGTCCTTCCCTCTTTTGCCCTGTTAGCAGCTTTAGTCACCTCTTCTGAGAGTCCCCCCAACCCCAGAGTAGAGAGCAGCTTTCCTCTCATTTTTGTCTGATTTATGAACCATGCTGTGGTCTTTAATTATCAATTCTTCATCAAGTGATTTTTTGCATTAAATATTTCCCTGAACCATTCATAAGTATTTATGGCAAAGACCACATGACCAAAAAGGTATGAATAAGAATGAGCCTATTTTTCTCCCTCAAAAAATGACTCTAGTTAAATGGGGTTTGTTTTCCCACCACCATTAGAATGGGGACTGAGGCCCATTCTAATTTTCTTTTCTGTGCACCATGCTGGTTTTGCATTTCTGTGGCTTCACATCTCTCAGATCCAGCCCTTGGAGATGGTATCTCTTTCTCCAGGACAGGCGCTGATTTCCCTCACAGCCCCTGCAATCATGCTAAAATGCTGTAACTGTCCATCAATGCCCTGTCACCCTGTGGTCCCCAGTTTCCCCTGTCCCACCCCACAGCTGCCCCTCACTTCCATGAAAGCCCCTCCCACAGCCCACTGGACCTGCCCTTTGTCACTCCAGGGCCAAGTGTCAAATTTGATTCTTTTTGCTCATCAAGTGCATGGACCACAACAGTTGTTTGCTAAACTTTGTTGACTTCATTAATTAAATTAAAATGTTCCTGACTTAATGCATTTTCTCCAGCAACTGAAGAGAACATAATTCTAATAAGAATCCCTTGAGTTCCTCTTAGGATTTGCATTCTCTTGTTTCTTCCCTTGTACAGCAGACAGCACCTGAACAGTAGCTGGTCCTGAGCCCACATTGGGGATCCTGAGGCAAAGTGCCTCTGACATGCCCCAGGAGCTCACAGCCAAGAGCAAAAGCTAACCATGCTTCAGCAGTTCTTGAAAAGTCCATATACACTGAGCAAGGAGAAATGTGCTTCTGACTCTCCACTTGAGTTCCCTGTTCTCATGGGTGGACACTGACCCTCTCTAAACTCAGTGCTGCCTCATGTAGGAAGAAGGTGAAGAGGCCACTGCATTGGGTTCCAGATGGTCAGAGGAGATACTCGACCTAAAGCTTCCAAAGCTGGACCCTGGACTAGATCTGCATCTGAACCCTCCACAGCTGCTTCTAGAAAGGACACCTATGGAGCCCTGGACTGAAGCCACCTGCTTCTATTCTGGGGTAGGAGCATGCAGTGGAATATTCTGGATCCCAGTAGAACTCCAGCATCATCACTGAGACTCTCTGGCCACCTTCATGATCCAAGATCACCCACAGCATAGGATTCTGGTTCCCTGAAAATGTGGACAGTTGTCAACTCTGGGCTCTGCAGTGGACAAGACAGGACAGATCAGGATGAAGTCTGGGGATGCAGATGGGCCCAACCTCGTGAGACCAGCAGGTGGAGGGGAATCCTGTGGGTCAAGAGTGGGTCTGCAGGGGCTGCCCCTCCCCTCTCTGTGTCCCTGGGGGCTGAGCCCTTCCTGGAAAGCACAAAGCAACCTCAGCAGCAACTGCTGCACTCAGGCTGATTTGCATAACTGGAAAGTCTCTTCAGCCAGGAAGAAGAAAAGCCTAAGGGAAGCCAGTTCATCCTCGGGGCCTTGGGGGCAGATCTTGGGGTGCCTCCACCATGGCCTGGACTCTCTTCTCCTCACCCTCTTGGCTCACTGCATAGATGCTGCAGCCCAGCGTCACATCCATTGCCAGTGCTTGCTAACTGGTCTTTGAGTCCAAGAAGTCCCTTGCTGCACCTGCTGAGGAGGGGACAGGTTTTCCTTAGTTATTTTTTATATATTTATTCCTCCATCAGCCAAGCTTTTGGGCCATTAGGTGGAGGATGAAGGAAGGGGTGGCCTTGAGGTTCACAGACCCCTTTGAGCTCATCCAAAGCATGTGGGTGAGGTCGCTCCTGGGAATTAGCCCCTCACCTCCTTCCACCTCTCATTTTTCCTCTTGCAGGCTCCAGGGCCATCCATGAGCTGACGTAGCCACACTCCATGTTTGTGGCCCTGGGACAGACAGATTCACCTGGGGCAGAAAAGATGCTCAGTGAGACTTACAGAAGCCAGGCCAGGCTCCTGTGCTACACATCTATGAGGAGAGCAGATTCCCTCAGGGATCCCTGACTGACACTGACCATCAGTGGGGCCCAGGTTAAGTTCAAGGCTGGCTATGACTGTCAGGTGGGAATAGTGGTGCTGCTCATGGTGACACAGGCAGGTGGGGAAGAGAGACACAAATCTACTCACGGAATCTTGCTCCAGTGACTCTCCCTCCCTGCACTGGTCAGACTGGGTGGAAGCACATAGTTTCTCCTCTCCTCCATCTATATCCCTTGCAGATGGAGAAGAACTTCCTGTCTTCTAAGCCAGGCCTCACCTTACTCTAGAGTGAACTAATCTGGTCATTTTGAATTATCAACTGATGTCCTTCCACAACCCTCAGAAATCTTGTTAATCAAGCAAACCAATGTTTCCTAGTACATGGGAGAGTAAAACTCTGATGATCTTAGTGTCTCATGAGTGGGAGAGGAGGGGCCATTTATAGGGTATGGGGATGTGCATTTAGGTGACAAAGTAATTTGATCACAGGAGGAACATGACTAGAATCAGGCCCATTGTGACATAGCAGCACTGGATTGGAGGATGCTCTGGGCGAAAGTCTGCAAGTGAGTCTTGATAAGTCAGCTTTACTCTGATGATTGAGCTTCTGCCCAGGTTACTGTTTCCTCAGGGGGAAAGCTGTTTATCTGCATAGTTGGTTTTCAGCAATCTGCTGAAGCAAATAATGCTATTTCAGTTGGTTTACATCCATATTTCTCCTGGCAGAACTTTCCAGGAACTAACAATGAAGTCATGTGGAAACTGGGATCTCAGTTTTCAGAACCAAGAGATATTAATTCCAGGATGAAAAGTGAATGTGAAAGAGAGAGGAGTTAATTCCTGGAGGGACAGGTATCTAAACATCTCCAGGTGCAGGGATAGGAGATGTTGAGTCTCTGGTCTACACTTCACCCAAATATCCACATCCTCATGACCAATGTCAATCCTGTCTTTAGTCCACAACCACCCTCACTTTGGGCAGGAAGAGAGTGGTATTCCATGCAATTTTGCCTCCTACTTTTTCATTTGGACCCTAAAGCAAAAGCAAAAGAAACAATAAATATGCTGTGAAAATTATTCTTAAATGGATAAATGTAGAAGGACCTTCTCAACCAAGCAAGTAGGATGCTATTCTCTCACTTCTGCTTCAAATATTAGGGTTCCTCATTCCATGAGTCTTCTAACTTCATGCTCTCCTGCCCAGTGACTGCACTTTTCACATGTCTCCCCATCAAGAACAGTTTTTGACTTGTTGCCGGTGGCCATGGACAGCACTTGCCTTATATTGACTTTTATTGACCCTGACGTTGTCTTTCTGCATGATTCCCTACATGCCCAAGTTTTGAAAAAGAGAAAAAATCATCTAAAAACCTATAAGACTAAATGACATCATCTACTTAGTTATTCAAGACATGATCACTAAATTCATATCTGTGGTTTTCTTCTTTCTCCCACCACTAGATTTTGGGTCAGAGACCTGTGGACATTCCAGCAAAAGAACGGTCCTTCAATAGCAAGGATGCCTCTCAGTGGAGGCCAGCACTCAGGCTTCTCCCTCCCTCCCCATCACCTGTGCTCGGGCTGCCTGTGGTGCCCTGTGTACCAAGGTCAAGGCACAGTGGTGTGAAGCGCTGACTGAAGATGCAGGCTTGGGGGGAAGTCCCGGCCCAGAGCTGGCCTGGCTCACTCACTGGGGCCTATACCTTCAGGTGTAATGTCATGGGGAGGGGTGAGGCAGGAGGGGAATTGGGAGTCTGAGGCTAACAAACTCTCTGTGAGACTTGAAAGGGTGAAGGTGATGGAGGCTCCACAATTGCTGGGGAAACACTGCTCCAGGAAAGTAGTTCCCAGTGATGTGACTCTCCTACAGTTGATACCACTTAGGACCCATGGGAACTCCTGAAGGTGGGTTTTCCTGTGCCCAGAGAAACAGACTTGCATCTTCCTCTCCTCTTGTAGAAAATTGTGGCTTTTCAACAAGTCAGGGTGTGAGGATGAGTGTGTGGAACATCAAGGAACATAAACTCCCCAATATTTACTTGAAGTAACTGCACTCCATGAAGTCTCCAGGTGCTGAGGCCAACTATTCCTGCATTAAGAGCAGAAGAAGCAGTGATGGTTACCAGGGTAACCAGTACTGATGGATCCTAGGCAGGGTTCTTAAATTTGTGTCCTGGGACAGCAGTGACCAACCTTCATTGTTTCAGCCCAGTTCTCCTCTAGGCTTGGTAACATGGCTTGCATGACCACCTCTGGACTCCATCCTGAGACAAAGCTGATTATTACTGTCACATATCTGATGACAACATGGTGATACTAAGAGTTCCCATCCCACAGTGAAGTGAGATAAGGATCTTCCCTCATCTCCCCTGTTAAACCTGCTACTCCTCTGTCCCTACCTATGACCAACAGCAGCTCAGGTTTTGGCATCCACTGCCCCCATTCTGTTAAAACTGGAGGACCTGATGCCCTTGACTTGGTATATTTTTATGGGTCAATGAAAACAACCTGTTTACTTACCAGGCTCCCAAACCCCAGAGAATCACTGTGTCCAGAAGCAAAACTTGCCCCCACCTCTGTTGGAGGGAATGACAAGGAGGGCAGAAGACCAGCACGTATGACCTGCCTGGAGACACAGGTACCCCTTAACCTGGTGACCTAGATATCCTCACCTGACCCAGATATTACTGATCATTCCATGAGCTCTGAAACCTTAGGACACCTGAGATTCTCTCAGAGTTCACTCACCAGGATCACCAGAATTCCCAGTACAGGTAGACCCCTCCCCATTAAGCAGGTGACAGACCCAACAACTGCTCACTTGTCCCCGTTCCATACCTCATTTCTAATTATTCTCTCTGATCCTTTGTCATAGAGAAGGTGGGATAAATTGCAGTTATTTGGGCTCACAGGCTATGAACACAGAGAATCTGGATATTGTAAGAAAATTACCAAAAAGTCCTGTTTTCCTTTGGTTAAAAGCTATGGAGCATTTGGCAAAGAAACTTGATTGGTGCCCAATGTGGGTGGAATAACAGGCCATGGGTTCCTCATCCAAGAGTGGAAGAAAGATCTCTATACAGGGTGGTCAATTTATAGAAAGGGTCATCTTAATATCAGTCCTTGTGAGAACAATTTTAAAACTAGACTGAAAAATCTTTAAACCAGTATGCACAAGAAAATGATGAATTACCAGTCTAAAAATGAAGGTTAAAATGAAACCCCAGAAAAACAAGTAAGACAACATAGTCACTTCTTTTTTAGACAGCACTGTATCGCCTTCCAGTGCCATGACCTGTGCAGTGGGCATCGGGGAATCTACCAGGAGACCCTCATACAGCAACAAGTATTGGAACAGAGAAGTCAGCTTTTAAGGGTAACTCATGTAGAATTATTATCATATATGAACAAAGAGGGTATTCTGGGGAATTTTAAACCTCGGACTTGCATGAATGGTCCTTGTGATGTCTCATTTCATATGTGTCAGCTTGTCTAGGTTACGCTGTCCGGTTTGGTCAAGCGAGTGCCATGATGCTTCATTGGGGGAAAAATAGTATCTTCAACAAATGGTGCTGATAAAACTGGACATCCACATGGAAAATGAGTGTGGACCCTTATCTCACACCATTCCTGAAACAACCTACAAGGGATCAGAGATCTAAGGATAAGGCTAAAATTAGAAAAAATCTTGGAAGAAAACATAGGTGTAAATTCTCATGGCCTTGTATTTGGCAATGGACTCTAAGACATGGCATCAAAAGCACAATCAATAGAAGAAAGCATGGCTAAATAGTACCTCATCAGAATCAGCACACTTTTTTTTTTGCATGAAGGACACTATCAAGAAGGTAAAAAGACAAACCAGAAGATGGGACACAATATTTTCAAATCTTTTATCTCATAAAGGTTTAGCTTCTAGAATATATAAAGAACACTTACAACTCAACCACATAAATAATACAAATGACCCAATTAAAAATGGACAAAGAACTTGAATAAATATTTCTCTAATGGCCCACAAGCACATGTAAAGATGATTAACATTATTAATCATTAGAAGAATGCAAATCAAAACAATAATGGGGTATTTCTTCATAACACCTATCATAACGACAATTTTTAAACTTGGGAAATAACTGTTGAGATACATTATTTTTGTGAATATGAAATTGTGCAGCTACTGTAGAAAATATTTGGGGGATGTATCAGTAGGCTAAAAATAGAATTAAAATATGATCTAGCAATTTCAATATGTATATACTGAACATAATTGAAACCAGGTGTTCAAAACAAAAACTTCTGCACACATATTCTTAGCAGTAGTCAAAATAGCTAAAAGGTGGAAACAACACAAATGTTCATTAGTGATTGTGTAAACAAAATATTCTAATCCATATGGAATGTTATTCAGCTACAAAAAAGAATGAAGTACTGACACCTGCTAACACATGGATGAACCTCAAAAAACATTATGCTAAATAAAAGAAAGGACAAATATTATGTATTGCATGATTCTATTATAGGAAGCATCCAGAGTAGACAAATCCTTACAGACAGAAAGCAGTTTGGTGGTTGCCTGTGGCTGGGAAAAGGAGGGACTGAGAGTGACTGCTTAATGGGGGTGCGGTTTGCTTTTGTGGTGATGGTTTCACAAGACTGAATGTCCTAAACATCACTGAATGTTAAATTCAAAATGCTTAAAGCAGACACATTTGTGTTGTTTGAATTTTACCTCAACATAAAAGGAATAAAATGAAAATTAGGGATGGAAAAAGTACACTGAAAAAATAAACTTGCTGGATGTGATCAAGAACAGTTATCATTTACATCAAAATTCTGTATTTGGGGAGTATATCTAACCCACTGGAGAAAGAGTTGCAAACAAGAGTTAATAAATTATAGGAAAAACAAATCTGTTCTGACCAGAAGAATAAGTTGCAAAATGTTAAAAAGAGTAAATATTTATGTGTTGAAAATTTCCCATGCTGCATTAATTCCCACCATAATAGTCCCCCAAGAACACCACCAGAGGGCGCTGTGGATGGTCTCAGAGGTGACCAAACCCTGAAGTAAACTCAAGTGGTTCAAATGTTATTGGTACTGGACACCTGCTCAGTGACCTGAGTAAGAAGCTAAAGCAGCTGCTCATGGATGCCCCAGGCCACCCTATGGCAGTGGAGATGCCCTGTGAGTGGAAGACCCAGAATTAATGGGTGGGAGTGGGAGGGGTGGGGTGATAAATGGTTTGATCTTTAAGTGTTGCTCTCCCTCTAATAGTTTGAAATGACTGCCAGGGTTCATTCTAATTACACCCCCATCAAATATGTTTTCCTTGCTTGACACATTCTTTTTTTTTTATATTAAATTCAGTTTTATTGAAATACATTCACACACCATACAATCATCCATGATATACAATCCACTGTCCACAGTATGATAACATAGTTACGTGTTAATCACCACAATCCATCTCTGAACATTTTCCTTACATCAGAAAGAACCAGAATAAGAATAAAAAATAAAAGTGAAAAAACAACACCCAAATCATCCCCCCATCCCACTCCATTTGTCCTTTAGTTTTTATCCCCATTCCTCCACTCATCCATACACTAGATAAAGGGGGTGTGATCCACAAGGTCTTCACAATCACACTGTCACCCCTTGTAATCTACATTATTATATAATTGTCTTCAGGAGTCCAGCCTACTGGGTTGGAGTTTGGTAGTTTCGGGTATTTACTTCTAGCTATTCCAATACGTTAAAGCCTAAGAGGTGTTATCTATATAGTGCATAAGAATGTCCACCAGAGTGACCTCTCGACTCCATTTGGAATCTCTCAGCCACTGAAACTATTTCGTCTCATTTTGCATCCCCCTTTTGGTCAAGAAGATACTCTCAGTCCCACGATGCCGGGTCCACATTCATCCCCGAGAGTCATACTCTGCATTGCCAGGGAGATTTACACCCCTGGGAGTCAGGTCCCACGTAGAGGGGAGGACAGCGAGTTCACCTGACTTGACACATTCTTACTAGCACTGAACACCCTAACTTTTGGGCTAATCACCAATAGTCGGCATTTCTTTAATTGTCTTTCAATGTTTGCTAATAAAAAATCAGTATTTTCAAATGTTTGATAACTAGCTGTCTTTACTTTTGTGAGTATTCACTAATTTTCTGGGCTTTAGAGGTGATACAACTTTGGATCACATTTTTTTGTAAATTATAACAAGATTATTATTTTAAAAATCATTGGGAGGTAAAATATGTTGTAAATATCAGAGTGAATGTTGCATTTGCTTTTTTGAAATACTAAAGACAACTCTGTTGGCTGACATAGTTTCACTGGGCATATTTTTGAAAGTTCCTTGTCATTTAAATGGGGATTTTCACATTCATAAACTGAAGTTTATGCAGCTGTAAAAAACCATGTAGACGCTTACGTATTTGCAAGGAAATCATCCTGTATGACTAAGGGAAAAGTATTATGCATAGAAATGTTTACAGAAAGTAGAATTCAAGTAAATTAGGGAAAAAATATGTTACTGTTTTGGATTATAATGAAAACAAAACTTCAGAGAAGACTAAACAACAAGCCTAAAGAGCTGCAGTCACTGTAGAAAAAGGGTTGGGAAATAGAAAGGATAAAGGGGCAGAATTATTTTTACTCCATACCTTCCCTGAAAATCTTAGTATTTTTGAAACACGTGTGTAGAAATTATTCAAATTTGAAGCCAGTTTACTTAATTTTGAATGAATTTCCTGCATGGAAAAAGTCAGTGTCTGCTCTAAGAACACAGAAATCAATGGAAAAGAAGAGGGGCCTCCTGTAAGAGATCACTTCCTGGATGAAGTTTTGTTTGTGGGCAAAAAAATGGACTCCAGCCAGCTTGAGTAAAAGTGAGATCATTGACACGGCAGTGATGGAGCCCACTGAGAAACAAGGGTGAGGTCCAGGCACCATCTGTGCAATGGATAAGGGAAGGGCATTCCACAGGATGGATCTGCATGTACAAAATTTTAAAAGCAGGAGGAATCTTGCTGAGGTTGTGGCAAAGCAATGCAAGAGGGGAGAGTGGGACAAGAGGAGTTGAGAGAGGGAGGCAGGAGCTGATCCTGTGGTGCCTTCCAGGCCATGGAAATGGTCATTTGCTTATTGAAGGAAAATATTTTAATGAAGTAAAAGTGATAACTATATGAGTAATACTCAGAAAAATACATAATACATGGATGCACAAAATAACATGGGAATCACAGGAAGTATAATTCTGTCAGCAGTGTGCCACTCCCATTTATTCAGAGCAGGAATTTCCATGCTGTTACCAGAAATACAAGGAGGAAAGAAGAGAGGCAAGAATACTTCATTTTTTCCTACACTTAATAATAAAAAGGTTCAAGATGAAATAAATTTGATAAAATATATATTTTTGTCCCAAACATAAGCAAACTAAATCAAAGTGTGTAGAATATCCTGGAAAAATATAGAGGCTTCTAATTGATATGTCAAGCCATAAATTTTAAGGAAATATGGAGCAGATAATTCACACAGACTCTGTGCCCAGGAAGTGAGTGGAACTTTGAGCAAAGACACACTGACAAAACTGTTGCATGCCTAATAGGATGGCAGAATAATTAGTTGAAACCATAATTCTTATTGTGGTTTTTATATCCCACTGAACTTAGCACCAAGCTTATTTCTCAGGTGTCTTAGTAGTTGCTTGAAGGTAACTGGCCTTACATAGAACACCTAGAGGTCCCTATGGGTCCTGCTGTAAACAACAATGACACCTTGGAGTCAGCTGTGTCTTGTCTGCCAACTTAATCACAGGTTTCCAGAACTCAGATTTCCTGGATGCCCCATAGAAGTTTCCATCACTCCTAGGCCTAGCCCCTCTCTGGCCACAGCATGGGGTGGGGGTGCTGGTTCCCTCTACCCATGAATGCCACAGCCCTCAAGTCTATCCCTGAGCTTGGGACAAGCTCCCTTCCCTTTCTGCAGCATCTTCCTCCCTAATGGCACTTCTCTTTCCACATTCTTCTCCATC
>NC_051329.1:30725621-30846918 GCF_015220235.1 Choloepus didactylus | reverse complement strand
CAAAAGAAAGAGGGAAAAAATGACAGCTAGGAAGCAGCAAAAGGAAAAATAAACTTAAATCAAAGTAGAATAAATAATTAGACAATACCACCATGTCAAGTGTCTAACATGCCTCCCCTATCCCCCCTCTTATCTGCATTCACCTTGGTATATCACCTTTGTTACATTAAAGGAAGCATAATACAATGATTCTGTTAGTTACAGTCTCTAGTTTATGCTGATTGCATCCCTCCCCCAATGCCTCCCCATTTTTAACACCTAGCAAGTTTGACATTTGCTTGTTCTCCCTCATAAAAGAATATATTTGTACATTTTATCACAATTGTTGAATACTCTAGATTTCACCAAGTTACACAGTCCCAGTCTTTATCTTTCCTCCTTTCTTGTGGTGTCTCACATGCTCCCCACCTTCCTCTCTCAACCGTATTCATAGTTACCTTTGTTCAGTGTACTTACATTGTTGTGCTACCATCTCCCAAAATTGTGTTCCAAACTGTGCACTCCTGTCTTCTATCACCCTGTAGTGCTCCCTTTAGTATTTCCTGCAGGGCAGGTGTCTTGTTCACAAAGTCTCTATTGTCTGTTTGTCAGAAAATATTTTGAGCTCTCCCTCATATTTGAAGGACAGCTTTGCTGGATATAGGATTCTTGGTTGGTATTTCTCTCTCTGTATCTTAAATATATCACACCACTTCCTTCTTGCCTCCATGATTTCTGCTGAGAGATCTGCACATAATTTTATTAAGCTTCCTTTGTATGTAATGGATCGCTTTTCTCTTGCTGCTTTCAGGATTCTCTTTGTCTTTGACATTTGATAATCTGATTATTAAGTGTCTTGGCGTAGGCCTATTCAGATCTCTTCTCTTTGGAGTACGCTGCACTTCTTGGATCTGTAATTTTATGTCTTTCATAAAAGATGGGAAATTTTCATTAATTATTTCCTTTATTATTGCTTCTGCCCCCTTTCCCTTTGTATCCCCTTCTGGGACACCAATGATACATACATTATTGTACTTTGTTTCATCCTTGAGTTCCGAGACGTTGCTCATATTTTTTCATTCTTTTCTCCATCTGCTCCTTTGCGTGTAGGCTTTCAGGTGTTTTCTCCAGTTCCTGAGTGTTTTCTTCTGCCTCTTGAGATCTGCTGTGTTGTATGTTTTCCATTGTGTCTTCATCTCTTGTGTTGTGCCTTTATTTCCATAGATTCTACTGTTGTTTTGGTTGAAACTTTTTGATTTCTGCTGTATATATGCCCAGTGTGTTCCTTTTACAGCCTCTATCTCTTTTGCAATTCTTCTCTAAACTTTTTGATTGATTTAGCATTAGTGTTTTTAAATTCCTGTATCTCAGTTGAAAGTGTACGTTTGTTCCTTTGACTGGGCCATAACTCTGTTTTTCTTAGTGTAGGTTGTAATTTTCTGTGTCTAGGCATGGTTTCCTGGTTATCCAAATCAGGTTTTCCCAGACCAGAACAGGCTCAGGTCCCAGAGGGAAGAAATATTCAGTATCTGGTTTCCCTGTGGGTGTGTGTTAGAAAATTGCTCCACCCTGTGATGCCTCAGATCACTTGTGCTTTTCTGCCCAGCAGGTGATCCTGTTAGCCTATAATTCTTGACTGTGTGTGAGGAGGTATGGCCGTGTGTTCCCCCAGGCTCTGGGGTCTGGTTCTGAAGGAAAGGGCCCCAACCCTTTCCTCCTAGAGAAGACAGAGCCCCCAGGTGGAGGTCATTAGCATTTCAATGTTCTCGCTCTCTGCTTGTGGTGTCTCCACCCTTCCCCGAGTCACATCCCTGGAAACTGAAAAATGGACTGGACTTTCTCCACATGAGCTGAAAAAAGAAACAGATAGTCCCCTTCAGACCCAGTCCAAGACAACCCTCTGGCTCTTCCCAGGTCAGTCATCACCCAAAGCCTCTGCCTGTTTTTTGGGGATGCGTACCTGTAGTGAGCAGTTCACACTCACTACTTAAACCCCCCAGTTGGAGCTCAGCTGAGCTATATTGGCTTGCTGGGGAGAGAGCTTCTCTCTGGCACCATCAGGCTTTGCAGCTCAGGCTATGGGGAGGGGTCTCACGACTTGGATCCACAGGTTTTACTTACAGATTTTATGCTGTGTTCTCGGGCATTCCTCCCAATTCAGGTTGGTGTATGATGGGTGGATGGTCTCGTTTGTCCCCCCCACAGTTATTCTGGATTATTTACTAGCTGTTTCTGTTTTTTTTGTAGTTGTTCCAGGGGGACTACTTAGCTTCCACTCCTCTCTATGCCACCATCTTGCTCATAGATCCCCACATCATTTTTTAAAAGAAGAAACAAAAACCAGTTTCTAAATTGTTTAACAAAAAAGGAGACTGCACAAGTAAACAAAATAAGAAATGGTGATCTTCCAATAGTCATTGTAAAATTATAAATTAAAAAGAACCAAAAGATAACTTCAAAATCCATTGAAAAAAAGACACTTAGATGAAATGAATACTCAGTTTTGAAAACACCACTAACTAAAATTGATATTATTAAAGATAAAAATTTAAATAGACCAATTTCTATAAAAAAATAATTTTATAGGAATACCACCAAATCTTGAAGATGACATGGTTCCAATTTCTTTGTCTCACAGTGTGTTCCAGAACATTGAGAAAGATGTAACTTTTCCTAATTTCTTTACAAATCAAGTATAACTCTGACGCATACACCTGACAAAAGATTATGGAAAGAGGAAAATGGCAGACCAATATGTCCAACTCAGTGCTAAGCTAATAATAAATTATTAGCAAATAGAATTAAATAGCTCACTGAGAAGTTGATACAACATGACCAAAGTGGGATTTATTCCAGGAATGCAAGGTTGTTTCATTATTGGGACACCCTTTAATATAATATGCCATATTAATAGATCAAAAGAAAAAATCATATTTTTGCCCCACCAGTTGCTAACTAATCCACTTAATAAAAGAGAAATGGATGGAAACTTTTTACATGAGATACATGATTATATGTACATATACTTATTCCTAAAAATAACATCTTATATAATGTGGGTGATTCTTACTAAGATCAGGAAAAGGCAAAGATGTTGACTATGTTCAGTATTATTCAGCATTGTCCTGCAAAAATTAGACAATGCAATAAAATGGGAGAAATCAATGTTTATTTGCAAGTCTGGAAGAGAAGAGAGAAGTTCTTCTTAAAGACCCACATGCATGGAATGGCCTCAGCCCCTCATGTGCTGGTGGCAGAGGGAGAGCAGGGATCCCCCTGAGCTGGTGCTGGTCTCAGGTGGTGACAGGAGAGGAGGGGGCTGGGCAAGGGGAGCAGGAGCTGAGTGACCATCATGGCTTGAAGAGCAGCCACCACCTTCCTGTACTAGGGTGTGTCTATTCTTTCTCCTGTTGACATGATAATGGACTGTTTTCCTCATTCGACTATCATAAATAAAGCTACTATGCATAATTTTTACATGTGTTTATACCTGTATTTACATGAACATGGAATTTCTGGATGAAAAAGAACATGCATGATTAACTTTAGAAGAACTCAGATGTTGTTCAAAGTGGTTGTAGCATTTTACAGTTCAACCAGTTACTGAGAGTTCTACTTGGATCACATCCTACCAACATTTCTTGCTAGACTTTATAATTTTAGCAATTTTGAAGGGTGTAAATTGACATTTCATTCTATTTTTTGATATGGAATTTTAGGTTTACAGAAAAGTAATGCAGAGGCAGGGGGTGAGGGACCAGAAAGACACAGAGGGGGTTTTTGCCTCACTTCTCCATGTGCTGGAGCCTGTGGGTGCCCTGGTGCTGGGATCAAATGTTGAGCAGTAATAGACAGCCTCATCCTCAGCCTGGATCCCAGAGATGGTCAGGGAGGCTGTGCCTCTTCCCTTGGAGCAGAGAACCGAGCTGGGATCCCCGAGGGCTGAGAAGTTCTGAGCATCACAGTCTTGGGGGTGCCCCCAGGGAGCTGCTGGTACCAGCCAGCACCAAGTGCACTAAGTACAGGGCTGCTCCCCTTGCATGTGCTGGTGACTGTCTGTCCTGGAGACCCTGACACCGAGGCTTCCTGTGTCAGCCCAGACTGTGCCCAGGACCCTGGAATGAAGGAAAGGAACACATAGGAAGGGTGAGTCAGGAGTCATTCCCATGTCACATCCCCAGGACAAGAGAACACGGCAGACAGAGCCTGGCTGTTCTCTCTCTGCCCCATCTCCTGACCCCTGACAGCTGGTCACCTGGGCAGAGGGTGCGGAGGGTGAGGAGGAAGGGGGTCCAGGCCACAGTGGAGATGCCCCAGAGCTCTGCTTCCCCAGGTCCCACAGCTGCACCAGAGCTGCCTAATATCTCTTTTACCCACTTGCCCCACTCAGGGGAGGGAGGACCCCACATGCAAATCATTGCCCACCCCTGGAGGGCCTCCCCCCCTGAGTTCTCCCTCAGTCCTCTCTGCTTGGGGCTGGCAGGGCCTGTCCTGAGCTTCCTCAGGGGACAAGAACACTTGGTTGCTTTGCCCCAGAGGGTGCTGGACAGCAGGCCCCCCACAAGGAGCCAGGTGGCTGGGGTCTCCACTGGGCAGGCCCACAGTGCCCCCTGCTGCCTCAGGGCCAGATTCATTCAAGCCTGGGGTGCAGAGCAGGGGACCCTGGAGAGAGACAGCTGGTCCTACTTCTTGCCTGCTGCCCCCTCCTGAAGGGGCCTCTTCAGCAGGAAATCACTGAAGATATTTATCCACTGAATAGCTCACTGAGGGGATTTGCCTCTGGATTCAATAACCAGAAGGACAAAGGACAGTGACAGACCAGCAAGACCTAGCAGCTGTTGAAGCCCAGAATCCTGACTGTCCTCTCTCTGGTGCCTCTTTCCCTCAGGGGCAGGTGGGGGGCTCCCCTAACCCTCCTGGCTCCTCCCCCTCCCTCATCCCTGATGGGGAAACACCCCAGGGAGGCTGGGAGGAGAGGCAGCCAGTGTCAGGGAGAGAGAGCTCAGCTCCCCCTGGGCTGCTCCACTCTGAGGGGCATGAGGGACCCCACAGCCTCCCTCAGCCAAGGAGGGTCTCCTCAGTGTGAGATCAGACCCAGTGCTGATGGAGGCCAAGGTGTGGGGGTCCACAGAGAGAATGGAGAGACTGGGGAGCAGTGGACTGAAGAGAGAGGAGGGCATCCAGCAGAAGAGTTTCCTGGATGTGCATCTGGCTTAAATTGGACATGGTTGGGAGGAAAGAGAATCTGTTACATGGAATCTAGACCCAATGGTGAGGAAATGAGGCATGTGGGTCAATTCAGGACCCTACCTGTACTTGTAAATAAAGCTTTATTGAAAAGCACCCACATCAATTCCTTTATATGTTGTCTGTAGTTTCTGTCTCTCTACATTGGTCAAGTTGAGCAGTTGCAACTGAGATCATTTGGCCTAAAAAGTAAAAGTATTTGAAAAATGACCCTATACCCTAAAATTTGCCTCCTTCTGCTCTAGAATGGCCTCTTGCAATATGGAAGCCACTGGCCCTGCATGGCAGCCAGTCTCAATTGAGACCTGGTGTAAGTGTCAAATAGATGCCAGATTTAGGAGGGCTTATTACTAAATAAAGAACATGAAATATTTCTTTTACACTTTGCTATGTTGCTCAAAGGCTGAAATTATAATATTTGGATATATTTAGAACAAAAAATATGATAAAATACTTTCATCAATATTGGCTTTTTTTGGTTTGGGTTTTCTTTCCTTTTAAAAATTGGGTTCTATATTTCATGATGTATGTGGCTCTGGTTATATTCCTGTTGGAAAGTGCCCTTCTAGACTGAGTGACTCAGGTGGCTGGGAGTGAGGTAGTGACTCTGACAGGTCCTATAAGAATTTGAAATTTGGAGACTTTATAGTGAGCAAAGCCTAGTTGAAATAATTATCTGCCCCTTTTTCCCTAGGATTAGCAGAGCTTGCTATTCCTTAAAAATACCATCTCTCCCTTCATATCAATTTTTATTTATTTCTAAGTTATTTTAAAAATAGAAATGCATTTTGAAACATAGTAGTTATATTCTACCTTGCATTATGAAAATTACATGTGTTTTCCTTCCATAATTTTCCATAAGGTCATAGCAAGAAGAGATTAGTCCACCTGGATGAGAATTGGTGGTCATCAGGAGTAATAAAGGGTGTCAGATCTGAGAAGGATGGTGAGAGGAACTGGCCCTGGAATCTTCTGTCTGTGGAGAACACACTGAGGTTCCCAGAACCCTGCACCCCCAAAACAAAACATAGCCTCCCCTGTCACCACAATTCCCCTCTAGGGTGACTCTCCCCTCCACAAAAAAGGACTGTCTGCCATTGCAGAGGAACCAAGCTCAGGGCTAGGGGGAGATGCCACAGGCTCGGTCCCTGGGGCCAGCTTGAGACGCTGCTGTCACATCCTTGCCTCTGAAGGCAGAGCTGTTCTAGGCAAACATGTTCCTTGCCCCTCACTGCCCACACCTCTCTCTGCACCTATCCCAGGGTGAGGACTCCATGGGGAAGAGGAGAGGATATGACTAGAGTCACAGGCAGTGGGGGGCAGACAACACCTAGGCAATCCCAGGGCCATCGGATCCTCACAGTCATATGAAAATCACTCAGCCTTGATGACTCAGTTTACCCAGTGCTGTAGAGAAATTGAGGGGTTCCCCAGATGGCATTGCCTGTTTTGCTGCCTTCTCAAATCCAGCTCCACAGTGCCCCCTGCTGGCCCCTAAGTGAGATCCCCAGGGCCCTCTAAGGTCTCTCAGAAATCCCAGCAGAGGCCCTGTTTCTGCAGAGGGTCTTTTCTGAAGTAACCACCCAGGGAGAACTAGGACCACCCTCCCCCATATGCTTCAGTGTCTGGGACCACAATTTTCACAAGACTTAAATTCAGGGCACAAGACCATTCCTCCCATGACATCTGACTATTGGATCAAGCATCTTCACTAGAATATTCTTAGCTTAAAAACTTCACACTATGGAAGAGGTGGGGCAAGATGGTGGACTGCTGAGCTGTATGTTTTAGTTACTCCCCCAGGAAAGTAGGTAGAAAGCCAGGAACTGCGTGGACTGGACACTATAGAGCAAACTGACTTTGGGCATACTTCATACAACACTCATGCAAATGTGGAACTGCTGAGATCAGTGAAATCTGTAAGTTTTTGTGGCCAGGGGACCCGCACCCCTCCCTGCCAGGCTCAGTCCCGTGGGAGGAGGGGCTGTTAGCTCCGGAAGAAGAAGGGAGAACTGCAGTTGCAGCCCTTATTGGAAACTCATTCTACTGATCCAAACTCCAACCATAGATAGACTGAGACCAGACACCAGAGAATCTGAGAGCAGCCAGCCCAGAAGAGAGGAGACAGACATAGAAAAAAACAGCACGAAAAACGCCAAAATAGAAGTGGAGGATTTTTGGAGTTCTGGTGAACATAGAAAGGGGAAGGGCAGAGCTCAGGCCCTGAGGCTCATATGCAAATCCCAAAGAAAAGCCAATCTCTCTGCCCTGTGGACCTTTCCTTAATGGCCCTAATTGCTTTGTCTCTTAGCATTTCAATAACCCATTAGATCTGTGAGGAGGGCCATTTTATTTATTTATTTTTTAAACCTTTTTTTCTTATTCTAAAAACAATTACTCTAAGCAGCCCAATACAGAAAGCTTCAAAGACTTCCAATTTGGGCAGGTCAAGACAAGAGCAGAACTAAGAGAGCTCTGAGGCAAAGGCAATAATCCAGTGGCTGAGAAACTTCACTAAACACCACAACTTCCCAAGAAAAGGGGGGTGTCCGCTCACAGCCATCATCCTAGTGGACAGGAAACACTCCTGCCCATCGCCAGCCCCATAGCCCAGAGCTGCCCCACACAACCCAGTGTGACAGAAGTGCTTCAAATAAACAGGCACACACCACAAAACTGGGCGTGGACATTAGCCTTCCCTGCAACCTCAGCTGATTGTCCCAGAGTTGGGAAGGTGGGAGCAGTGTGAATTAACAAAGCTCCATTCAGCCATCATTTCAGCAGACTCGGGGCCTCCCTACACAGCCAAGCAGCACAGAACCGCACTGGGGGGATGGCACTCACCCTGTGACATAGCACAGTCATCCCTCAACAGAGGACCAGGGGGTGCAATGGCCTGGAAGAGGGACCCACTTGCAGTCTCAGGAGCCATACGCCAATACCAAGGACTTGTGCATCAGTGGCAGAGACAAACTTGTGGCAGGACTGAACTGAAGGATTAGACTATTGCAGCACGCTTGAAAACTCCAGGATCACCAGGGATATTTGATTTTTAGAGCAAACCCCCCTCTCTGACTGCCCAGAAACATGCCCCATATACAGGGCGGGGCAACACCAACTACCACATGCAAGCTTGGTACACCAATTGGACCCCACAGACTCACTCCCCCACTCACCACAAAGGCAAAGCAGGGAGAACTGGCTTGTGGAGAACAAGTGGCTCGTGGACGCCACCTGCTGGTTAGTTAGAGAAAGTGTACTCCACGAAGCTGTAGAGTCTGATAATTAGAGATAAGGACTTCAATCGGTCTACAATCCTAAAAGAACCCTATCAAGTTCAGCATATGCCAAGAGGCCAAAAACAACAGAAAATTATAAAGCATATGAAAAAACCAGATGATATGGATAACCCAAGCCCAAGCACCCAAATCAAAAGATCAGAAGAGACACAGCACCTAGAGCAGCTACTCAAAGAACTAAAGATGAACAATGAGACCATAGTACAGGATACAAGGATATCAAGAAGACCCTAGAAGAACATAAAGAAGACATTGCAAGACTAAATAAAAAAATAGATGATCTTATGGAAATTAAAGGAACTGCTGACCAATGAAAAAGATTCTGGACCACTCATAGTACAAGACTAGAGGAAGTTGAACAACGAATCAGTGACCTGGAAGATGACAGAATGAAAATTGAAAGCATAAAAGAAACAATGGGGAAAAAAATTGAAAAAATCAAAACGGACCTCAGGGATATGATAGATAATATAAAACATCCGAATATAAGACTCATTGGTGTTCCAGAAGGGGAAGAAAAGGGTAAAGGTCTAGAAAGAGTATTCAAAGAAATTGTTGGGGAAAACTTCCCAAATCTTCTAAACAACATAAATACACAAATCATAAATGCTCAGCGAACTCCAAATAGAATAAATCCAAATAAACCCACTCCAAGACATATTCTGATCACACTGTCAAACATGGAAGAGAAGGAGCAAGTTCTGAAAGCAGCAAGAGAAAGCAATTCACTACATACAAAGGAAACAGCATAAGACTAACAGTGACTACTCAGCAGCCACCATGGAGGCGAGAGGGCAGTGGCATGATATATTTAAAATTCTGCATGAGAAAAATTTCCAACCAAGAATACTTTATCCAGCAAAACTGTCCTTCAAATTTGAGGGAGAGCTTAAATTTTTTCACAGACAATCAAATTCTGAGAGAATTTGCTAACAAGAGACCTGCCTACTGGAGATACTAAAGGGAGTCCTACAGAGAGAGAAACAAAGAAAGGAGAGAGAGACTTGGAGAAAGGTTCAGTACTAAAGAGATTTGGTATGGGTACAATAAAGGATATTAATAGAGAGAGGGGAAAATATATATGACAAACATAAACCAAAGGAGAAGCTGGCTGATTCAAGAAATGCCTTCATGGTTATAACATTGAATGTAAAAGGATTAAACTCCCCAATTAAAAGATAGATTTGCAGAATGGATCAAAAAAAAATAAACCATCAATATGTTGCATACAAGAGACTCATCTTAGACACAGGGACACAAAGAAATTGAAAGTGAAAGGATGGAAAAAAAATATTTCATGCCAGCTACAGCCAAAAGAAAGCAGGTGTAGCAATACTAATCTCAGATAAAATAGACTTTAAATGCAGGGATGTTTTGGAGAGACAAAGAAGGCCACTACATACTAATAAAAGGGGCAATTCAACAAGAAGAAATAACAATCATAAATGTCTATACACCCAATCAAGGTGCCACAAAATATATGAGAGAAACACTGGCAAAACTAAAGGAAGCAATGGATGTTTCCACAATAACTGTGCGAGACTTCAACACATCACTCTCTCCTATAGATAGATCAACCAGGCAGAAGAACAATAAGGAAATTGGAAACTTAAACAATCTGATAAATGAATTAGATTTAACAGACATATACAGAACATTACATCCCAAATCACCAGGATACACATACTTTTCTAGCGCTCACAGAACTTTCTCCAGAATAGATCATATGCTGGGACATGAAACAAGCCTCAATAAATTTAAAAAGATTGAAATTATTCAAAGCAGATTCTCTGACCACAATGGAATACAATTAGATGTCAATAAACCATCAGGGACTTAGAAAATTCACAAATACCTGGAGGTTTAGACAATACACTCCTAAACAATCAGTGGGTTAAAGAAGAAATAGCAAGAGAAATTGCTAAATATATAGAGAGGAATCAAAATGAGAACACAACATACCAAAACCTATGGGATGCAGGAAAAGCAGTGCTGAGGGGGAAATTTATAGCAATAAATGCATATATAAAAAGGAAAGAAAGAACCGAAATCAAAGAACTAATGGATCAACTGAAGAAGCTAGAAAATGAACAGCAAACCAATCCTAAACCAAGTAGAAGAAAAGAAATAACAAGGATTAAAGCAGAAATAAATGACATACAGAACAAAAAAAAACAATAGAGAGGATAAAAATCACCAAAAGTTGGTTCTTTGAGAAGAGCAACAAGATTGACAAGCCCTAACTAGACTGACAAAATCAAAAGAGAGAAGACCTATATAAACAAAATAATGAATGAAAAAGGTGACATAACTGCAGATCCTGAAGAAATTTAAAAAATTATAACAAGATACTATGAACAACTTTATGGCAACAAACTGGATAGTGTAGAGAAATGGACAATTTCCTGGAAACATATGAACAACCTAGACTGACCAGAGAAGAAATAGAAGACCTCAATCAACCCATCACAAGCAAAGAGATCCAATCAGTCAGCAAAAGCTTCCCACAAATAAATGCCCAGGGCCAGATGGCTTCACAGAGGAATTCTACCAAACTTTCCAGAAAGAACTGACACCAATCTTACTCAAACTCTTTCAAAACATTGAAGAAAATGGAACACTACCTAACTCATTTTATGCAGCTAACAATCTAATACCAAAACCAGGCAAAGATGCTATAAAAAGGAAAACTACAGGCCAATCTCCTAATGAATACAGATGCAAAAATCCTCAACAAAATACTTGCAAATCAAATCCAAAGACACATTAAAAAAATCATACACCATGACCAAGTGGGGTTCATTCCAGGCATGCAAGGATGGTTCAACATAAGAAAATCAATCAATGTATTACAACACATTAAAAATTCGAAAGGGAAAAATCAAATGATCATCTCAATAGATGCTGAAAAAGCATTTGACAAAATCCAACATCCCTTTTTGATAAAAACACTTCAAAAGGTAGGAATTGAAGGAAACTTCCTCAATATGATAAAGAGCATATATGAAAAACCCCACAGCCAGCATAGTACTCAATGGTGAGAGACTGAAAGCCATCCCTCTAAGATCAGGAACAAGACAAGTATGCCCGCTGTCACCACTGTTATTCAACATTGTGCTGGAAGTGCTAGCCAGGGTAATCTGGCAAGACAAAGAAATAAAAGGCATCCAAATTGGAAAAGAAGTAAAACTGTCATTGTTTGCAGATGATATGATCTTATATCTGGAAAACCCTGAGAAATCAAGGATACAGCTACTAGAGCTAATAAACAGATTTAGCAAAGTAGCGGGATACAAGATTAATGCACATAAGTCAGTAATGTTTCTATATGCTAGAAATGAACAAACTGAAGAGACACTCAAGAAAAAGATACCGTTTTCAATAGCAACTAAAAAAATCAAGTACCTAGGAATAAACTTAACCAAAGATGTAAAAGACCTATGCAAAGAAAAACTACATAACTCTACTAAAAGAAATAGAAGGGACCTTAAAAGATGGAAAAATATTCCATGTTCTTGGATAGGAAGGCTAAATGTCATTAAGATGTCAATTCTTCCCAAACTCATCTACAGATTCAATGCAATCCCAATCAAAATTCCAACAACCTACTTTGCAGACTTGGAAAATCTAGTTATCAAATTTATTTGGAAAGGGAAGATGCCTCAAATTGCTAAAGACACTCTAAAAAAAGAAAAAACAAAGTGGGAGGACTTATACTCCCTGACTTTGAAGCTTATTATAAAGCCGCAGTTGTCAAAACAGCATGGTACTGGCACAAAGATAGACATATAGATCAATGGAATTGAATTGAGAATTCAGAGATAGACCCTCAGATCTATGGCCAACTGATCTTTGATAGGGCCCCCAAAGTCACTGAACTGAGTCATAATGGTCTTTTCAACAAATGGGGCTGGGAGAGTTGGATATCCATATCCAAAAGAATGAAAGAGGACCCCTACCTCACACCCTACACAAAAATTAACTCAAAATGGATGAAAGATCTTAATATAAAAGAAAGTACCATAAAACTCCTAGAAGATAATGTAGGAAAACATCTTCAAGGACCTTGTATTAGGTGGCCACTTCCTAGACTTTACACCCAAAGCACAAGCAACAAAAGAAAAAATAGATAAATGGGAACTCCTCAAGCTTAGAAGTTTCTGCACCTCAAAGGAATTTCTCAAAAAGGTAGAGGCAGCCAACTCAATGGGAAAAAATTTTGGAAACCATGTATCTGACAAAAGACTGATATCTTGCATATATAAAGAAATCCTACAACTCAATGACAATAGTACAGACAGCCCAATTATAAAATGGGCAAAAGATATGAAAAGACAGTTCTCTGAAGAGGAAATACAAATGGCCAAGAAATACATGAAAAAATGTTCAGCTTCAGTAGCTATTAGAGAGATGCAAACTAAGACCACAATGAGATACCATCTAACACCGATTAGAGTGGCTGCCATTAAACAAACAGGAAACTACAAATGCTGGAGGGGATGTGGAGAAATTGGAACTCTTATTCATTGTTGGTGGGACTGTATAATGGTTCAGCCACTCTGGAAGTCAGTCTGGCAGTTCCTTAGAAAACTAGATATAGAGTTACCATTCGATCCAGCGATTGCACTTCTCGATATATACATGGAAGATCAGAAAGCAGTGACATGAACAGATATCTGCACACCAATGTTCATAGCAGCATTATTCACAATTGCCAAGAGATGGAAACAACCCAAATGTCCTTCAACAGATGAGTGGATAAATAAAATGTGGTATATACACATGATGGACTACTACACGGCAGTAAGAAGGAACGATCTCATGAAACATGACAACATGGAGGAACCTTGAAGACATAATGCTGAACAAAATAAGCCAGGCACAAAAAGACAAATATTATATGCTACCACTAATGTGAACTTTGAAAAATGTAAAACAAATGGTTTATAATGTAGAATGTAGGGGAACTAGCAATAGACAGCAATTAAGGAAGGGGGAACAATAATCCAAGAAGAACAGATAGGCTATTTAACGTTCTGGGGATGCCCAGGAATGACTATGGTCTGTTAATTTCTGATGGATATAGCAGGAACAAGTTCACCGAAATGTTGCTATATTAGGTAACTTTCTTGGGGTAAAGTAGGAACAGGTTGGAAGTAAAGCAGTTATCTTAGGTTAGTTGTCTTTTTCTTACTCCCTTGTTATGGTCTCTTTGAAATGTTCTTTTATTGTATGTTTTTTTTTTTAATTTTTTTTTCCATACAGTTGATTTAAAAAAGAAGGAAAAGTTAAAAGGGAAAAAGGAAAAAAATATGTAGAGCCCCCTTGAGGAGCCTGTGGAGAATGCAGGGGTATTGGTCTACCCCAACTCGATGGTTGCTAACATGACCACAGACATAGGGGACTGGTGGTTTGATGGGTTGAGCCTTCTACCATAGGTTTTACTTTTGGGAAGACAGTTGCTGCAAAGGAGAGGCTAGGCCTCCCCTATAATTGTGCCTAAGAGCCTCCTCCTGAATGCCTCTTTGTTGCTCAGATGTGGCCCTCTCTCTCTAGCTAAGCCAACTTGAAAGGTGAAATCACTGCCCTCCCCACTATGTGGGATCAGACACCCAGGGGAGTGAATCTCCCTGGCAACATGGAATATGACTCCCAGGGAGGAATGTAGACCTGGCATCGTGGGATGGAGAACATCTCTTGACCAAAAGGGGGATGTGAAAGGAAATGAAATAAGCTTCAGTGGCAGAGAGATTCCAAAAGGAGCCGAGAGGTCACTCTGGTGGGCACTCTTATGCACAATTTAGACAACCTTTTTAGGTTCTAAAGAATTGGGGTAGCTGGTGGTGGATACCTGAAACTATCAAACTACAACCCAGAACCCATGAATCTTGAAGACAATTGTATAAAAATGTAGCTTATGAGGGGTGACAGTGGGATTGGGAAAGCCATAAGGACCACACTCCACTCTGTCTAGTTTATGGATGGATGAGTAGAAAAATAGGGGAAGAAAACAAACAAACAGACAAAGGTACCCAGTGTTCTTTTTTACTTCAATTGCTCTTTTTCACTTTAATTATTATTCTTGTTATTTTTGTGTGTGTGCTAATGAAGGTGTCAGGGATTGATTTAGGTGATGAATGTACAACTATGCAATGGTACTGTGAAAAATTGAATGTACAATTTGTTTTGTATGACTGCATGGTATGTGAATATATCTCAATAAATGAAGATAAAAAAATAAATAAGTAAACAACAAAAAAACTTCACAATGCAAAGGAGGACATAGAATGAAAATGTGAAAATCACTCTGCACACCTTCTCCTCTCTGGAATCCCTGAAAGATCCCTTATCCTCTGCCAGGGTAACCACAGCAATAAATGTTATATATTCTCCAGAAAACAGATTCTGCTTGCTATCTTTCACGTGAGGAATCAGCATCCATCCAAATCCCTAACCAGATATTCCATCCTTATATTAGATGCTTCCTTTTTCCTGACTCTCAAAAGTCACTCAGTCTCCAAGGCTTCCCAACCACACTTCTAATTTGGATCTGCAACTCCCCTTCATCCTTCCTTTTCCAATATCACTTATCCAGGGAAGGTCATTGTCACCCTTCCTGTGAATCACTTCCTCTGTCTTCTAACTGATTTCCTTTTCCCTGTTCTCTTGACAGTTTACCCTTTAATTCTTCCTGCATTTGCTACCAGAGAGTCTCTCTAAAGGTCAGTTGGCAAAATCACTGCCCAAGTGAGGATACTTCTCTGACTCCATGTAGCCTTTACAGTCAAGCTTACACTTCTCAGGGTTGCTTTTCTCAATGACCTGGCCAAGTCCTTCCTTCATCTCATCTAGAATCATCTAGAGTCACTTCTGACCCTGTTCAGTCCAATGCCAGCTCTGTCAATTCTCTGGCTGGACAACCAAAGTTTCTTTTCTTCTGTTTTTTGGAACATGATTTTGTCAAAGCCTGGAGCCTTCTTCCCCTTATGACATCAATCTGGTCCATTTCCATTAGTTCTACAGATTCATCACAGTAGAGTCTCCCTGTCTGGTCTTGCTTTTGTGGCCCAAATCAGTCCCCCATAAAAAGTCTCACAGGGGGACTTTCTCAGTCTGTGCCACCATTGCACCCTTGAATTCTCTCAAAGCTCTGCCAGAGGGCTGGTGGGATAAAGTGGAGGTGGGAACTAAAGAAATGATTGAGGAGATGGATGTCCTGAAGCATGAAGAAGAAAGTTTTAGAAAGCCTTACTGGGCATCACTGTCCATTGTTGGTGAACCAAGAACATAGCCTATCAGCACCATGATAGCCGATAAGCCAGAGATTTGGACACTGTTTGATGCCATGGAATTGAATTGTTGGGGATAAGTTGGGTGAGTGAATAGTCCTTCATCTCTTGCTGGCATCACAATTATTTTTTATCATTTCCTTTTTGAAAATGTCACAAATTAAGTATTTCTGACCTCTCTCCTCTTTATAAATGTTTATTTGTAATGGCATTGTCAAACAGAAATTAATATATTTAGTATTGTATTGTACATAAATATTTGTTGAATGGGTCATTCTAAATGGATTTATTGAGTTTTGTTAGCAGTCACAACTTGAGAGACACACTTCATTTCATGGTTATTTCTAATTCCCAATACTGTCTGGTGGTGACTGAGTCACATCTTCTCACAGGTCTATGGACTTCAAGACTGGATTAGTGAAGAGGCAGATGAAGCTCATAGGTTTTTGTCTCACTTCCCCATGAGCCTGGAGCATGGTGCAGGCCCTCAGGCTGCTGTCCATGCTGAGGAGGAATCATCAGCCTTATCTCCAGGCTGGAGCCCAGAGATGCTCAATGAGGCCATGTTTCCTGACCTGGAGCCTGAGAATCTCTGAGATCCCCGAGGTTCAGTTGTTATTCCTGTGGGTCAGGAGTCTGGGGACCTGGCCCAGGCACTGCTGCAGCCATGCTGCTCCCTGGTTGCCAACAGTGTTGCTGTTTCCAGTGCAGGTGACCATGGCTGTGTGTCCTGGGTCCTGAGACACTGAGGGCAGCTGAGTCAGATTCACCTGGGCCACACACACTAGGTCAGGGAGAGACAGAAAGTGAGCAGAGTGAGGAAGGGGGTGGGGCTGAGGTGGCTGAGGGACCCCACAATGAGTCTCCCACATACATTATATCAGCCCTCACCTGGGCAAAGAGTGAGGAGGAAGAGGCAAGCAGTCTTGGGGGTCCTGACACAGGTGGCAAAGCTCTGCCTCCTGAGACTCCAGCATGAGCCCTGTGCTCTCCCAAGTCTCTTTTATTCTCTCCAAAGGCCCTGAGAGGGAGGATTCCTGCATTCAAATATGTCCCTGCTCCCCGACATCCCCAGTGCCCCAGGCTTGGGCAATGTCTCTGTGGCTGGGGGTAGAAGAGGAACAGAGATGTCATCTGACTGGGGTCCTTGGGGTGAGGTGTGAGGGTCCTGAGAGGCCCTGACAGCTGCAGTCTGGCCACAGCTCAGTGACCTCATTGTTCTCACTCCCCTCCAACCCACCGAGGCTTTCCCAGCTGGGAGGGCCCAGCACCCTCACCCTGAGGACAGCCCCACAGCACCCCCTTCTGGCCACGCTGCTCTTGGCACCACCAGGCCAAGGACCGACTGAGCCACTGAGGACCCCAGACCTGTGTCCTGATTGGACTGGTGGCCCCTCTGATGCTGACACTGAGAGTGCTGTCCACGGTTGAGTGGGTGGGGATACAGCCACAGGATACAAGCTGGCTGACACAGTAGGGAGAGTACAGAAATCAGCAAGCAGCTCACTCTTCTGATTTATATTTTATTTTATTTTATGAAAATTAATAGACATCTTCACACTATGGATTAGTCAGTGCCCCATGGCCTGTGTTCACAGAGATGCCTTCAATTCCTTTAATATTTTTTCAAGCAACCCCATCCAAGTAGCATCAATTAACACAGAATGTGAAGATAATCTTTATGTGTTCAAATCTCATGTCCACTTATTTGATATTATAGTTATGTCTGAATAATTTAAGCTTAATTTTCCTTGTGTGCTTATAAATGTATGTAAATATGTTCTTTCTGAAGAAATCATTCATTTTCTTTTAACATCTACAACTGGCTTGGCTTCTATGCAACAGCTAGCCTGTTTTCAATAAATTTGAATCTGGTTCTATAGCCATCTCCTCAAACCCTCCAAGGGCTCTTGTACCTGCCCTCCCAGCTCACTGCTCCCCACTCCCCCATATCTTATCATATCCCCATTGCCACTTTTCCTTGTCTGTCCTCTCCTTCCCCATGACAGCCTCCCCTCACTGAGCCTGGAACCCTCCCTGCCTTGTCCACACTGTGTGCTGACCCTGGAGCTGAGCCTGCACATGGCAGGTGTTCAGATAATGGTGTGGAAAGACACACCTCTGCCTCCATCTTCACTCCTGAGGCAGATCCAGTTGGACCCTGAATCCCTCTGTCTTTCCTGACCCTTTCAAGGATTCTGTCCCCAGGTGGTCTTTCTCTGCATCAAGGAATTTCTGCTCAATCTGAGACAATCAAGACAATGTCTTCCCAGCCAGGATTGAATTTGGGACAGAATTTCAGAAGACACATCTACAATATTTAGAACATTATACCTGGAGTGAGCCTGAGACCCTGATTTTTGGCCAAAATCAAACACTAATAAGGAGAGTCACAGACCTGGCCAAGGCCTGGGAGCTGTACAGGGAGCCCCATTGTGGGGTCACCAGATTGTTTCTGTGTCATGTCCCCATGGCCTGGAGGGCCCCAAAGTTGCCATCCCACACTGAGCAGGGATACCCAGCCTCATCCTCTGACTGGCACCTGCAGACACAAAGGGAGGCTGTGTTCCCTGACCCACAGCCCAAGAATTGATCCCTGAACCCAGAGGGCCAACAGCTGCTCACAGAGATGAGGAGTTCAAGGCCCTGCCCACAATGTCACTGCTGCTTCCATAGATTGTAACCATCTATCCCACAGACTGGATGCTAGAGACACTGAGTCAGCACAGACTGAGTGCAGGACACTGAGTGTCAGCACAGAGGACAGTGGTGAGTGAGGTGGGGACAGCAGACAGGGATGCACATCAGGTCCTCAGACCTGCCACCTCCATCCCTGAACTCTGGCCTCCACACACATGTGCATGAGAGTGGGAAGGGTGAGGAAAGGAGCCCAGGCTATGGCGAGACCTTCCATCCTAAGGCTCCTCAACTGGGCTAGGGATCCCCAAGTCCCTCTTTCCCCTCCAGCAGCCTCAAAGGAGGGAGCGTCCCTCATGCTACACAGCCTCCTCCTTTGGGTTTCCAGGCCCAAATCTGGTCCCTGAACATAAGGCCCTAGAAAGTTCATCCTGGATCAGGTGGAGCTGGATCGGGGTCCTGGCCTGTGAAGACACAGCTGCTGGGCCCAGTGAGCACAGGGCAGAGGTTGCCAGACCAGGGAAGTTGGGGGGTCCCAGCTGAGACAGCAGCACAGACCTTTGGTGAAGGCCACAGTGCCCCCTGCTGCCTGAGGCCTGGGCACACACATGTTCTGTCTAACCCACTCTCCACTTTCCCCCTCACCCAGGGCATCAGGCTGGGCCATGACCATGTCACAATACACCTTAATCTCTGTTCCCACTAAGATCCTCCCCAGGATCCTCTTCTCTGCTCACCATGCAGATTAAAGGCAGTCCTGGGACTTCAGCCTTGTTGAAGGAAGTGCCCCTGGGAGGCAGGAAGTCCAGCTCCTGGGCCGAGCTCAGCCCTCCCTGCCAGGGACCCACAGCCTGCCTGTCTTCCTTCTCACCCAGAACAAACCAGATTCCTCACCAAGACTGCAGAAACTTCTCCAGGAGCCCTGTGCCTCTCCCTTGGCCTGCTCTCTCCTTCTCAGGGCCCCTGGACACAATCTTCCATAGACTCTTGGTCTCTGGCTCTGGGTGGGTAGAAATAATATAGTAGATGCATACTCACCCCTTACAGTGAATTGGCAGTTAGGAGGGTAGATTATATCTGAGAAGTCCTGGGCCCACATTACATCATCATACCAATATGCTTTGGTATAAAGTCTTTTACTCTCAAGGAAATTTCCCCTTTTGGCAATATCTTACTACACCCCTGCAATAAAGTTCTCCCATGTCCTGTCATCCTATAGATATTGGGCCATGATAGAATTTATCTGGTAAATGCTCCCTGGATTGACAATGAAGGAAACCAGGACTTCCTGGTTCTCTGAGATGTTGGATTTCTCTGTAATAGAAGCTGGGATTATAATCTCCATGAACCATTGAACAGAGATGCACCCAACATTATCCCAACCAAGGGTCCAGAGTGTGAAGAGAGTGACACAGGCTGAGTGAGCAGGGGTGGGTCTGAGCACTGTGCCCTTGGGAGGTTGTGCTGTCCCTGGGAACTCAGGAGCTCCTGAGGGTGGAACCTGAGAAGGAGAGGAGCCAGGCTCTGCTAAGGTTTCAGCTCAGAAAAGGGTCAGCAAAGGTTTAGCTAGGAGCAGGGGACATTTTGATTTCAAGGCAAGGGATAACTGGGTGCCCTGGGTCACACATGCTTCACTTCTGCCCTTCATGTCACCCCCACCCTGCAAGCACAGGGGTTATTTTTGCTTCTGGACACCAAGTGACTCTGTGGTTTTTGGGAAAGCAAGAAAAAAGGGGTTATGTTGGTTTTGATCCAGTAAAAATAGATCAAATATAGACCAAAGTTACAACATCAGGTCTTCTGGGTTTAGTAGCACCATTGACAGTAGAAAATCTACAAAATCTACAAAATCAGTAGTACAAAATCTGAGCTGGTGTTGGTCCCAGGCAGAAGTGACAGGGGAGTGATGGGTCAGACAGGGTCATGGAGGCAGATGCTAATCTTCCCATAGCCCAGAGCTCTTGATGGCCTGGAGGTTGTATTCAGTTGTCCTGCAGTGATAACCAGCCTTGTCTCAGGTGGCCCAGGGGTGGTTGAGGATCCTGGGCCCAGAGACTGGCTGCAATTCTATGATGAGGTCACAAATGTAAGGGCTCTCCCTGGGAGCCCTGGAAACCAATCACCATGGTGACTCATAGCATTGCTGCAGCTCCCCGTAAAGGAGACACTGACCACAGGGTCTGAGGACTTCTCATGAACTTCCTGGGGTGGAGTTACTTCTTGTAACATCATGGAGTGCCTGCTCCCTGCTGGTCCACAGACCCAGGCCTACAAGTAGGTATGGAAGGAAAGGACACACATCTGTTCCTGTGTGCCCAGCATAAAGCACCCACAGGGGTTCCCAGGGTCCTGAGAGGCATCAGCTGTAGGAGTCACATCAGGAGGACCTCCTTCCCCCTCCTGCCCTGCAGCAGGCTCAGGTTTCCCACCCATCCATCCCCTTGGCTGGCCTCAGGGCCCTAATTCTCACATCTGACCTCTTCCATGTCACTACTACTGAAGAGGTAGTTCCCAGTGAGTGACCAACCAGGTCAGCCCTGTGTCTAGACCTCCCCAGGGACCTGCCTCCTCAGACAGCACTTCACACCTTCCTGCCTTGTCCTGGGACACAGGGGCCTCAGCCAGTGTGCTGGTTTGGATGCATTATGTCCCCCAAATGCCATTATCTTTGATGCAGGCTTGTGTGGGCAGGAAACACATTGGTGTAGATTAGGTTGCAGACTTTGGATGTTTCTGTGGAGATGTGATCACTGAGCTGTGGGTGAGATCTTTCACTGGATAATTTCCATGGAGGTGTGGCCCCACCCATTCAGCATGGGCCTTGATTAGTTTACTGGAGCACTATATAAGCTCAGGCAGAAGGAGTGAGCTTGTTACAGCCAAGCTGGACACTTTGAAGAATGCGCAGGAGCTGAGAGAGGAACTGCAGTTTATAGAGACATTTTGGAGATGGCCTTTGAAAGAAGACTTTTGCTCTGGAGAAGCTAAGAGAGGACAAATGCCCCAAGAGCAACTGAAGTGACATTTTGAAGAGAAGCTGAAGCCTAGAGAGGAACATACTGGGAGAAAACTATTTTGAAACCAGAAAACTGGAGCAGATGGCAGTCATGTGCCTTCCCAGCCAACAGAGGCTTTCCAGACAACATGGGCCATCCTCCAGTGAAGGCACCCCCTTACCTTGGACACTTTATGGCCTTAAGACTGTAATTGTGTGACCAAATAAACCCCCTTTTATAAAAGCTGATCCCTTTCTGGTGTTTTGCTTTCTGGCAGCATTAGCAAAGCAGAACAGCCAGCCCTGAGCACAGGTGATGGGAGAGAAGGGGACATCTGTGCTCTGACCTCAATAAGCAGTGTCTGTGATGTTGGAGACTGTCCATCTATGGGAGCCTCCCTGGGTCTCTGATCTCAGGAGACTCCTAACAAAGGCAGAGGTGCTTTCCTTCAGAAGGAAAAATCCAGCTCCACAGGCTCTGATTTTACCCCATATGGGCATCCAGGAGCTGAATTTGTTGTTCTCATGAGAGCTATTATTGTTTCTGTTTGTTTATTTTCTTGCTGTTTGTGCTTTGTTTTTGGTTTCCCTGATAATTCAGAAACATTGAATGTAAAAATGGGATAAGTCATCATGAGCAAGAAGCTATATCCAGGTACATCAGGGAATATGAGTTATTTTAATAAGAGAAAGAAGTCATTGTCACACACACAGAGAAGGCCAGGTTTTTGTCCCACTTCCCCATCTGTCTGTGTCACTGTGAGCAGCACTGCTCTGCCAGATGGCACAGTAATAGTCAGCCTCATCCCCAGGCTGGAGCCCAGAGATGTGCAAATATGCTGCATTTCTTGAGGTGTCTTTGGATCCAGAGACTCGACTGGGGACCCCAGGTCCCAGCTTCTTATCTGAGTCTGAGTAGTAGTAGAGAAAAAGCTGGGGAGCACTTTCTGGCTTCTGCTGGATCCAGTATATGTTTTTGCCACCAACATTGACACCACTGCTCAGTGTGCAGGTGAGTCTGGCTGTTGTTCCCAGAGATGCAGAGAGGGAGGGTGGCTGGGTCACCACAGGCTGGGAGAGGGAACCTGCAAACACAGACACTCATGGGTGACCAGGCATGGACCAGGATGAAGCCCCTGCAGGTCTGAATGAGAGAGGCTGATACAGGCTGGGGGCTTCCCTGGGTCCCTGAGGCCTGTCCCTACCTGTGCAGTGGGAGAGGAGCAGGAGGAGGAGAGGGGTCCAGACCATGGTGGACACAGCCCCTGAGACCCCCAGTGGGCCTGGGCTGCTCTTATTCCCTCTGTACTGGCCACACCAAAGGAGGGGCTGCTCATGCAAATTAGGCCCCACCTCCTATCTGCTCCCATTTCCCCTGAGCTGAGAGTCTTGCAGTTAGAGAAGGCTGATGGGCAGGGCTACACTGTGTACCCCTTTGGGATCCCTGGGAGGAAGCAACTGTCAGGACACCACACAGGCCCAGACAGGAGTCTCCACCAAGCCCACACAGGACCCTGGTCCTCTGAGAAGAAGAAGAAAAAGGCAGGTTCTCTGTGTCCCAGAGACCCTTTCCCTAAAACCTAAGAACTTATAGAGCCTGATGAGGAGGTCTCAGAGATTTTCATTCTGAAGCTCCACTGGTGGGGGGGCCTCTGCCACCAAGCACAGTCTCATCCCCTGGCCAGACTTCTGTGGGAACTGACTTTCTCCATGCAAACATCTCCTGGCTCCTTGCTATTCACCAGCTCTTGCTTGGACCAGATGAAAGCAAAGGAGAAGAAGGAGGTGAACTAATTCAGATTGAATAGGGTGAGGGTGCCAGACACAGGAGCTCATGGGGTCACAGTGTGCATCACAGGTGCAGGAAAGCCCCGCATCAGTGAGGACACCATTGGCCCCACTGCCCTGGAGCCAGCTGAGTGGTTGACCAGCTGTCAGGCCCAGCACCCTCACTCTCAGGTCAGCCCACAGTGCCCTCTGCTGGCCACAAGGCAAACATCCTCTGGCCTCTGGGATTCCAATAAACTCATGTACAGAATGCCATCGTTTTACCCGCATACTTTCTTAAAGTCACTACTCAAGACTGTAGAGCAAGAAGGGGCATCCATAGGTTCTCAATTGAAACACAGATGGTTTCACACAGGGATGTTTATCTTGATTGGAAACTATTCTTTCACTGGCTATCATTATTATGAAAATGTCAATGACTGTCAACTGTGTCCCTGAATTTCCAACTTTCCCTGTTTTTGCCCAACACTGAACATGGTGAGTGAGAGTATGAGTAAAGCATGCAATAGGGACATGCACCTGGGGAAATGACTCCCTGTGCTTGTTGGGGGCAGGGGTGGGCAGGGTTCAGGGTAAAGAAGTCTGAGCCCAAGTGTGATGAACCAGTTTGGACCTACAGGAGGACCTGGGTGATCTCTGTGGCAGACAGGGGGAAAGGGCTTTCTGGTCCCAGGTCAAGGGATGTGCCAAGGCCAGAAATGATGTGGGTGGGTTATTGGTGACACCGGTGAATGGTTGTTTGTTGTCAAAGAACTGTGCCATACGTGTGTATAAATCCAGCTCTTCCAATTGGATTAGTAAAGAAAAATCTAGAACATGAATATTCTCTTCATTAAACCTTGTATTTTTCATCAATTATTTTGGAAAGGGGAGTGGACATGAAACCTTCTGGCCTCACTGTTAATGCATGGGTTTGCACCCCTTTTCTATAGTCTCAGATACATGCAGCAGGATATTGCCTGTGGGCATTTGTTAATCCTGCAGGTCCAGGCATGTTACCTCATACTAATGATAGCTGAATAGTTAGGAAAAATATTCAATATAATCTTTAGCTGGAAAATGCTTAGAATACACTTCAGTAGCAGGAAAATGCTTATTATGATCATTTCACTCAAGCAGACTTATTTTAAGCCTAAAAGCCCTAGTTGAAATATCTTGCTGTGATCTAATCTCAAAAATTTAGTCTCTGTTCCTCTTTTGTCACAGTAATAAAATCCTCCCTTGCTTTTGCTTGCCAGAAAGAGATAACATCCTAAAAGAGGATGTGTTGAACAAACATGAGTGAAGCAGACAACTTTTTATTTCCAGGTTTTCTCTGGACACTTGCAAGTTCTTTGTCTCCTTGGGGTATAAAAGCCCAAGCCCCATTTTCTCACTTTGAACTGATCTTGGAAAATTGTTCCTCCAGTTCCTTACATGAGCACCTATAAAAAAAACTCACCTTCTCACCAAGACCAAGAGACTAGTTTCTCTGTTTGATGAGGGATCAGGTGGGCCGAACTATTTTCTGAAAGTAACTCTATTACATTTAATAGGCCTGAATAGTTCAATGTATTTCATGTGGAACAAAGCACTTGACTTTCTTGTCCCAGGTCAAAGGTGCACCCTGAGTTCCCTGCACCTGTGGAGGCTGGGGGAGCTGCTGGTTGTGTCTCTTGTCCCTGAGGGCCTGGAGCCCTGGGTGAGCACTGAGGTTGCTTCTCCACTCTGAGCAGTGACAGCCAAGTCCTCAGGCTGGAGCCCAGAGAGGAGCAAATTACTGTATTTTTGATGCCTCTTTTGATCCAGGGAAGTGACTTGAAAACCCAGATCCCAACTGCCTGACAGAGTCTGAGTAATAGAAGAGGAAAACTGGGAATACCTCTCTGACTTCTGCTTATACCAGAATATACTGCTTCCTGCAATGTTGATGCCACTTCTCAGAGTGCAGGTGAGTCTGATGGGAGCTCCCAGGGATGCAGAGAGGGAGGGCAGCTGATTCAGCACAGGCTGGGAGAGGGAACCTGCAGACAAACACTCCTGAGGGATGGACAGAGACCAGGTGGAGCTATTGAGATCTGAGCCAGCCCCTGAGGCCCATCCCTACCTGAGCAGTGGGAGAGGAGCAGGAGGAGGGGAGGAGTCCAGGCCAAGTACACACAGCCCCTGAGGCCCCAGATCTAGAGCTGGGCTGTTCCAGGCCTTTTTAAACCTCCATACTGGACTTGTGGAAGAGAGGTGGTCATGCAAACATGTTCCCTAACACTTGTGTCCCCATCTCCTTCCTGAGCTGGGGCCTGTGGTCAGAGGCAGCTAAGGACCAGGGATGCTCTGACGTTGCTCCTTGCGGGGAGCCTGCATGGAATGATATGCTGATGGGAACATCCACAAGGCTGAAGGCAGGAGACTCTTCCAGATTCCCCATCAGGGAGCTCAGGCCCAAGCAGACTTGGAGTCCGTGGGACATTCAAGCATCTGTGAGCTCCCGCTACAGGAAGACTGGCACAGCCCCATGGTCCCCCCTGCTGGTTTTGGAAAACTATAGTTTCCACAGTCTTGGGTCTTTCTGCTATTCCATATTTTTGCTGTGATTCCACACATTTTGACTAAGACAACTGTGTGCCCAGTGCTGAGCTCAGACCCAATATTACTAAGATAGTTTAGTTTCTGTGTTTATGATTGACTTATGAGGGAAAAGCCAAAAGGAAATGAATAATATGGGAAAAATGGAAAGTGCTATGAGAGAAGACTGTGGCCTTAAAAACTCTAATATTTGGGGCATTTAGAGAAGGTTTCTTAGAGACAGTGCCCTTCAATTGGCTCCATTCGGATGAGTGGAGCTCCCCATGGGAGAGAAGGAGGGAGTGGCCTTCTGGAAGAGAAAGGATTTTAGGAGTTTCAAATTCATGAAAGGTCAAGGGAGTTTCCATGGAAGGCAAAACCTTTGAGATGATGCTGTGCTTGAGAGATACTTGAGGGAGAGAGAGGACCGGGTGTCCATGCGACACAGTGAGGGCTCCAAGAGGAAAGTAGGAAGGGAGTCAAAAGGGAGAAGCAAATTTTCACTTCTTTGAACAATACTTCCTCAGACCATTGCAGGCACAGTTCTGTTTCTGTGCTGTTAATTAAATTTCTGTTTCTGTAACAGCCAAAGGAGGTTTAATTTATTTTGCTTCAAAATTTATTTCAATATCCAGTGGTATATGCCCCCCTTTTTTTCATTAATTTGCAAAATCTTGCAGGATATTCCTGGAGTTAAACATTTCCAGACAGATAGTTGAAAATTTGTGAAGTTTCCTCAATAAATCTTTACTTGTTAAAATCTATTAATTACATTAATAAATTAAATTAGCATAATTTTCATTTTTTTCATATTAACTCACCATATCAAGGTCTTGTTTTATCCCCTTTGGTGGAATTTTATTTTATCCTACAACATCCTGTTGCATTTTTTGGCAGGTGATTTCCTCAATGCTGCATGTGTGTTATGTTTGCAGGGAAAGGGGGACAAAATTAATACTCCACCCAAGTACTTGCTCCCAGTGCAGTTTCCTGTGCTGATGCATCAGAAGCCACAAGCTGAACCTGGTGCTGGTATCCAGTGGTGACTGAGTGAGGGACATGCTCAGAAGAGAGACCCTGAACACTCCTGAAACTCACTTTTCACCAGCCTGGAGACCTGGGTGAGTCCCTTTGAGCCTGGAACTAACAAAATCAACAGAATCAACCAGATGATTGTGGCTTATGGGGCTGCCCTGGGTGGTTGGCCTCATCCTGCCCATTTCATTATATCTGAGAGGAACCTGTTGCTATCATGGATTTTCTGCCTGTGTGGAGCTGAGGGTACGATTTTAGCTACAGGTCTGTTCCAGTTTGCTAATGCTGCTGTTACGCAAAACACTAGAAATGGATTGGCTTTTATAAAGGGGGTTTATTTGGTTACAAAGTTATAGTCCTAAGGCCCTAAAAGTATCCAAAGCCTTCAAGCATCAATAGGGTAGCTTCACTGAAGAACACCGATGGCATCTTGAAAACCTCTGTTAGCTGGGAAGGCACAGGCATGTGGTTGGCATCTGCTCTGTGGTTCTAGTTTCAACATGTTTTTTTTCCCAGGATGTTTTTCTCAATGCATCTGGGGATGTCCTCTTAGTTTCTCCTAGGCAAATTCTGGGCTAGTAAAAGTCTACTTTCAATGGCTGTCTCCAGAATGACTCTGCGGGCTGCAGCAGCACTCCTGTCTGTGAATTCTTTTATAGGACTCCAGTGATTTAATGAGACCCACCCTGAATAGGTGGGGTAACACCTTCATGAAAAATATCCAATCCAAAGACTCACCCACAGTTGCTTGAGTCCCATCTCCATGGAAACAATCAATAGCTTCCAACCTAGTCAACACTAATATGTCTGCCCCCACAAGATTTCATCAAAGTACATGGCATTTGGGGGGGAAACAATATATTCAAACCAGCACAAGTTCAGTGACTCATGGGAAAGCCTCAGACCCCTTGGCTGCATGTAATTTGATCAAAACAGCCCAATACAGAGAAGATGCTCAGCACCCTTAGTCATTAGGGAAATGCAAATCAAAAACACAATGTGGTAACAGTTAACGTGCACTGTTAATGTCATCAAAAAGACAGGTAATGCCATGTTTTGTGAGGAGGCAGAGACATTGGAGCCTCTTACAAGGCTGGTGGGGAAAAAATGGTGTAGCTGTTTTGGAGAATATTCTCACCATTCCTGACAGTGGTAAACACAGAGTTACCCTGTGACCCAGCAATCCCAATGTTGGGTTGTCAGCCCAAGAGAAAAGGAAATATATGTCCATACAAAGACTTGTAGGGAAATGTTCATAGCAGCATTATGCATAATAGCCAATGATTTCAACTACTTAAAATGTTCATCAACTGAAGAATGGATAAACAAACTGGCTTGTGGGAGTATTACAATCATTGTTCAAGTTAGAAGTTTTCTCTTGTATATATGTTTTTACAGTAAAAGAAAAATATTGTCTGGTCTCACTTATATGAAATGCCTACAAGAACAAAGTTCACTGAGACCGATGGTAGTTTATAGGACACCAGGGATTGGGGATGGGCAGGGTGAGGAAGAGGAGTGACAGCCTCATAAATGAGTAGTTTCTGTTTGAGGTGCCAAAAAAGAAAAGGTAAGAGATGATGGTGATGTTAGCACAATATTGAGAATATAATTAATATTGCTGAACTGTGCATTTGAATGTGGTTAAAGTGGGAAAATGTGTGTTGCATATTGGTTGCAATAATAAAAAGTTTCAAGAAGAGCATAAATAAGCAAACAAACAAAACTTTTACAAAATGGGAGATAATGGATAAATCACCCAGGCAGAAGAATTCCAAATAATTCCCGTAGCTACTGCCCCCACAAGGAGCAGGAACATAAATGCAGGCTGTGCACTGGGACTTCCCCAAAAATGCATCCTGAGAAAAACATCAGACAAGTTCCCATTGTCGGGCAGCCTCCAAAGTGCCTTTCCTGTCCTGCTAAGCATTTCAAGGTCATCAAAACCAAGGAAAGTCTCAGAAACTGACACAAGTCAGAGGATCCTAAAGGGAGTGATGACTAAACGTCATGTGGTGTTTGCTACAGGATCCTGACACAGAGAAATAACGTTGGGTGCAATCTGAGAGAATCTTAATGTGGGCTTTAATTAATAATAATGTATGGATATTTGTTGGTTAATTATATAAATGTATCAATCAATGTAGTATGTTAATAATAGGGAAAACTGGGCTCAAGTTATATGGGAAAGCTCTGTCCTATCTTCTCTATTTTTCTATAAATCTAAGACTGTTCTAAAAATTAAAGTATGTTCAAAAGCAATGGACGGCTGCAGAGCAATCAGGGTGGGTAGGGTTGGGCCGGTAGCCTCGCTGCTGGGGCTGTTGATGGCGCAGCTCGGCCACCCTCCCACAGAGAGCGGGCGGGTGCGGCCCGGGCCTCACTGACCCGCCAGCGCCCGCCCGCACATGGCCTGGTTCCTTCTCTCCCGCCCCAAAGCTTAGGCCGCTTGAGATAGACGCTGCCCTTGGCTGCGCTGGCGCCGGCGGAATCGGGCTCCCCCTGGTGGCCGCGGGGTCTGCGATGCTCTGGCTCCTGTGGCCTCGGGAAACCAGTTATAAGGAGTTGGATGAATACTATGAGAAATGTAAGCGTGAGACCGACGGTACACAGAAGAGGAGAATTTAACATTGCACTCAGAGAGCTTTGATTCGGAACCAGGAACTGGGCAATGAGAAGATTCAGATTGTGAGTCAGATGACAAAGCTAGCTGAGAACCGTACCAGACAAGTGGACAGCCATGTGGAACTTTTTGAGGCACATCAAGAGATCAGTGATACTACCGGCAACAGTGGCAAAACCTGCCAAGATAAGCCGAAGAATAAGACCATCCCTCAAACAGAAAAGCCCAATAATAAGAGATCTCGGTGACGATGCCACAATGAGAATCGAGAGATTGCATCTAATAATCATGATCATGACGCACCACCTCAGGAACGCTGAAGGAGAAGAAAGCAAAACATCAAAGGAAAAGAAATGCTTTAAGGCCAAAGCAGAGTGGAGCATCCCCTGTAGATCTTCCCACTGACCTGAATGAACCAATGTACTGGTGTTCAATCAGGTCTCCTATGGAGAAATGACAGGCTGTGACAATGATGAGTTCCCCACTGAGTGTTTTCATTTATCTTGCATGGGACATAATAATAAAGCAAAGGTGAATGGTACTGTCTCAAATTTAGAGGAGAAAATGAAAAAAAAATGGACAAAGCACTGGAGAAATAGAGAGAGAGAGAGAGAGAGAGAGAGAGAGAGAGAGAGAGAGAGAGCACTTATAATGGGTAATTTGTGTACATTCATCTAATAGTGAGGAAACAAAAGAAACCTGTGTATTTCTTACATTGTCCCCTTTGTTGAGGTGCAAGGATTGTAAAATGTGTATTTTTAAAGAATGTTAGAAAAGGAGCTATTTCTTTTATAGGAGTGGCACTGATTTTTTTTTTTCCTTTTGTTTTCACTGGTAAACACATGTAACAAGAAAGTGGCCTGTGGATCAACATTTTAGAAACTGCAAATATAGGTTTGAATTAAATAATCAAGTGAGTCTCAGACTGATTTCTTTCTTTTTTTGTGTGTGGCTGGAAGCAACCTAATGCCTTAAAATGTGGAAAGAAAAAGGTCACATTTGATAAAAATAATGAAAAATATGTCATTTAATAAAAATAGTTATCACTTCATGAAAAGATTTTTTTAAAATTAGCCATGTTGCTAAACATAAAATGCATAGCAAATCTGTGTCTTGCTACCATAATATATATCCTTATAAATAATTCAATAACAAAGGCTTAAAATTAGAAGATTATTTTTAAAAATGATAAATGGTTACATTTTACTGACAAATATTTTATATACTGGCCCATACCCCCAACGGACATTTTAAAATTATTTGAGTACATTTTATATTAAGCCAAACGGAAGTGGTCTTGTCACATCAAATCAAGCTGTTAATATCACAGGATCATAATATAGCAGTCTTGAATCTATATAAGCTGTATAAATGTACATTTCCAAGTTAACTTGCTGTATTATTGTTGGAAATGCAGTCAGGTGCCATTGTGAAACCAAGGAATGTTTCCTCTTGTATATATGAAACTTGTACAGAAGTGACATTAAAAAATAAATGAAACTTGGCCAAAGGAAAAAAAAAAAAGCAGTGGAGGGAGGCGCATTCACTCCACCCTCTCTCTGAGAGGTCTTGCAGCCCCACAGGGTCCCTCCTCCTCCCCGACAAGGTCACCTCCAGAACTCACTCTTGGGGACGTCAGTGCCAGATCCCTGGTCCCCTCCCTGACTCCTCCTCACAGCCCCTTTCCGCCAGTAGCAGTGCCACTGTTTTCCCACAGGAGGACAGGGAGGACGCTGTAGTCTGCAGCCCCCCGCCCCCTTGCTTCTGGATCTTGCTGCCACAGCCCAGAGAGGTTCTGAGAAGACCAGAGAGAGGCACAGGAGCGCAGCTTCCTCGGCGTTGTGCACACAGAGCTGGCGGCACAACCTCCGCGGCGCACCCTCCCAGTCAGTCCTAGCCTCCAGGGCTGGGATGTGAGAAAGGAAAGCCCCCAGCGCCAGGCCGTGCCCGAAGCCCGCCTTCGAAGTGCCCCAGAGAGCGCACTGGGAACTCACGGCTGCAGCCCTTTGGCCATAGCACCGCTGGATGGGAGCTGCGAGGCGCCCTGGGTGCCGGCTACCGAGTTCCGCTCTTCGGAGAGAGCACAGTGGAGACCACCGCCCTAGACTGAGTCCCGCTTCCTGCCCACTCACCCGGAGTGGGGCACAACCCCTCCAGCCCGCCTGCACCGCACCCTCTGTAACCCCAACATCCCCAGCACAGCCTCTAGGCTCCCGCCCTTCACAGCACCCCGGTTCCCAGGGAGAGCGCGGCCGCCGCGACTCCCTGCTGGCGCTGCTGCCGCCGCCATGCAAGCTGCGCGCTGGGGTCCCCGGGCTCGCCCCCTCGGGGGCTGGACGGCAGGGCTCGGCGTCCAAGAGGCCGGGAGGAGGCACACTGTGAAGTCTGTACTGTTCAGCCGCTTCTGCATTCTCCTGACCTGGATCCGCATTCTTACCACCATGCTCGACGCGGACACGCGCAGGCCGGCGCCACGGCTCACCCCGCGCCCCTACTTTTCTCCGTACGTGTCTGGTCGCGGGGACCCCGACTCCGGCTCCGCAGAGGCAGTCGGGACGGCGATGCGAGGCGGGACGCCCGAAAACGAAACTAGCCACAGCCACAGCCAGAGCCGCCGCTGCCCACCCTCTCTGCCATCGCGCCCACCTGCAGCCGCCGGGTGCGGAAAGCCGGGCTGACCCGCTTGGCCAGTACGTTCCGCCAGGCGGCGCCGCTGTGCTGGACCCTGGTGGAGAACTGGGCCTCGCGGCGAGCTGCTGAGCCCCTTCCCGCCGGGGCCAGGCTGCCCAGCGCGCACCTGCACGTGCCCACCCGGCGGCGCCACCAGAGGCACCAGCACCAGCGCCCGCAGCCCGGCGTGCTCTTCTTCACCGCAGATGACAACACCCAGACTGGAGCGCTTCCAGGAGGTAGCGGCCAGCCCTCCCCAACTGGGGGACGCGGGCAGGAGGCGTCCCGGGGACCTGCTGGGCAGCGGTCGCACGTCCTCTTGCGCTTCAGCTGCACTTTTGGGTTTCCTGCCTTCCGTGCACCCATTCCGGACTCCTGCTGGAGCTATTCCTTGCGGGCAGTCCGCAGATTTCGCTAGTCCTGGTGTGTTCACGCAGTCTGTTGACGTGGAAGGTGGGTGAAGAGGACGCTGTAGCACAGGGGGTGGGGTGGGGAGTTGGCCTGTGTTTTGTCACCCACCTAGCCCTGAGATGGGTCCAAGGCAATAGCCCAGGCGTGAGGGCCAGCAGTGATTGCCAGGAACTGGGCGCTGGTCCGCCTGAGGATGGAGCCCCAAAGGGGAGGCGCTGCAACCCCTGAGTGGAGCAGGTTGGTGAAGCGAACTAACAGACATCACAGTGTTCTGGGGCTCAGAGAGGGATCCTGCACAGTGCGGGGCAGGGCCTTGTGTCCTCCGAGGCCTGTCAGCCCCTAGATTCTGAATCTAAAACATATGGGAAGAAACATGGAGAAAGTGACTAAAAACCAGCCCATAAGCAAATTTGTCTTGTATGATCCCATGGGAAGGAAATGCTTATGAAAACACTGACTTCTTTGGGGGTCCTGCCTCCATCCCTTCTCACAGCCCTTTTTGACCCTGAAAATTTCTTTTTCAAGAAACTCCCTCTGGCAAGAGTTGAGATTGTTCTGCTCTAAGTGAGGCCTTTCTCTAAGACCTCCCTGTGGCATATGGTGGCCAGGCTGCTCCCTTGCATGGGCTGTTGCCTCCCAGAGCTTGCTGTGGGTCTGGTTTGCAGCCTGGACCCCTGTTGCTGAGCTGGCACATGTGTGCACTTCAAAGGCCCTGCGTGCAATCAGCAGGCACGGGGTTAGGATAGGTGTTATTTCTGGAGACTGGTGTTTTGCTCTTTGGATGTGCGTGCACACTGCAGATGAGACTGGCTTGCCTAGTTTTGTTTTGTTTTTCCTTCCCCTTAAACAATTATAGCTACAAGAAATCTTGGAAGTTTTGGCAATCTCACTTGACCACTGCCTTCCTCCACCCAAAATTCCTTGACATCCTGCCTCCCTGCACCCCACCTGCTCCCCAGTCCCTCTCCCCCACCCCTGAAAGCAAGCTGGATGTTCTGAAGATTCTGAGCTGGTCACTGGGAACTGATCAAATATCCTGTATCTCTAGTATCCATACATGCTAACTGCCCCCACACTTTCATCCTAGCCCCTCAGCTTTGCTTTCTTAACCTGAGGACTTAGCTACTCTGTATCCTTTCAGTTTAATTTTTCTGCATGTGTGGTGTTTAAAATCAATTTCTTAAGGGCAATTGCAGCCTGATTTTCTTTCATCCTCTCCTTCTTTGTGAATAAAAGGAGCAGTAATAGTTTTCCTTTCACTATGCAGGACTTTCTTTCCATATTTCTCCAGAGAAATAAATACAATTGGCATTGTAAAAAAAAAAAAAAAAAAAAAATCAATGGAGCTGGACCCATGCAACAGTATAGATGAACATCAAAAACTGCAAACAAATGACATGAAAGAAGCCAGTCACAAAGGATCACATATTATGAGAGTGCATTTATAAGAAATGTCCACATTGTAATTTCTATAGACAGAAAGTAGAAAATTGGAATAGGAGGAGAGAGGCAAGGGAATGAGTTCAAATGGGATGGAGTGTCTTTGTTGGGTGATCAAAAGGTTCCAAAATTATATTATGAGGATGATTGCAAAAAAACCATAAATATGCTAAAATCTATTGAATTTTACAGTTTAAATTGGTGAAATTTGCAGTGTGGAATCACAAATCAATAAAGCTGTTTTCTTTTTTTTTTTTAAATAAGAAGGAAAGATGAAGGCTCACCATTTGCTCTGGGTCTGTAAAAGACATAAACTTATTTCCAGCTACTTAAATATGTGGTTCAAGCTCTCTTTTAATTTAGAACAAAATATTTTGAAAAAGAAATTCTCTTTATGAAGAGCATTTTAAATAGATAAAACTTGGTGCGTTCAAGCGTTTCTTTCTTTTTTTTTTTTTTTAAAGAAAGAAGTGCTAGCAAAACTTGGGATCTAATTGGATTTTTTTTATCTTCATTTTATTGAGATATATTCACATATCACACAGTCATAAAAAACAAATCGTACATTCGATTGTTCACAGTACCATTACCTAGTTGTACATTCATCACCTAAATCAATCCCTGACACCTTCATTAGCACACACCCAAAAATAACAAGAATAATAATTAAAGTGAAAAAGAGCAATTGAAGTAAAAAAGAACACTGGGTACCCTTGTCTGTTTGTTTGTTTGTTTCCTTCCCCTATTTTTCTACTCATCCATCCATAAACTAGGCAAAGTGGAGTGTGTTCCTTATGGCTTTCCCAATCCCATTGTCACCCCTCATAAGCTACATTTTTATACAATTGTCTTCGAGATTCATGGGTTCTGGGTTGTAGTTTGATAGTTTCAGGCATCCACCACCAGCTACCCCAATTCTTTAGAACCTAAAAAGGGTTGTCTAAATTGTGCATAAGAGTGCCCACCAGAGTGACCTCTCGGCTCCTTTTGGAGTCTCTCCTCCACTGAAGCTTATTTAATTTCCTTTCACATCCCCCTTTTGGTCAAGAAGATGTTCTCCGTCCCACGATGCCAGGTCTACATTCCTCCCCGGGAGTCATATTCCACGTTGCCAGGGAGATTCACTCCCCTGAGTGTCTGATCCCTCAAGTGTTTCTATAAGGTCTTAAAACCTATTGGGTTCCAAAGTATTTTGTTGGAGTTTTTCCTTATATTTAAGGATAATTTCATTTAGGGAAATCAGTTTTAATATAAATCCATAAGAAAAAAAGACTAAAACCCTGCTGGGAGAAACACATGGGCAAAAGACAAACAGGCATTTCAAAGAAGAAGAAATATGGAATAGTAATAAAAGCATAAAAAAGGTATTTGCCTTCATTAGTAATTAGGAAAATAAAAACTAAATGACACGAAGATTGTGCTGCATAGAGTAGATTGGACAAAACAAGAAGTCTGACAATAACAAATGCTAGTGAAGTGTGGGGACAAAATAATGAGAAGGAGCCATTGTCACTGACCCTGTAATTTTGCCCTGTGCTCTGACCTTCAGGCCCTGGGATGCTGACACTTAGAGAAGCCACAGTCACCCTCCACTGGTGTTTGTCATCAGAGGGGCAACCAGCCTCACTGGGCAGGGGCAGGGCTCTGACTCTGTTCCCCATGGGCCTAGAGCACTGTGTGAGCTCTGAGGCTCTTGTCACAGGCTGGGAGTGATAAGCAGCCTCGTCCTCAGGCTGGAGGCCTGAGATGCTCAAGAAGCCTGAGTTGCCAGACTTGGAACCAGAGAAGTGATCATGGATCCCCAAGGGTTGATTGTTATTACTATAGATGAGGAGTTTGAGGACCATTCATGGGACCTGTTGGTACCAGTGCACAGAGTAATCATCCCCAATATTGGTGCTGCTCCCAGAGCAGGAAACAGTGTCCCTCTGGCCCAGAGCCCCAGACACCAAGGGCAGCTGAGTCAGCACTGCCTGGGCCCAGACTCACACAGAGATGGTGATTCTGTGTTCTAGAGGCAAGAGGAGAAAGCAGGGTCCCATGTGACTCCTCAGTGTACTTTCCCTGGTCCCACATCCAGTCACATTTCCACAGTGATTTAAACCCATTTGGAAGCACAACCTAAAATTCTCACCTTCATAAGGAAGAGAGTGGGGCACGGTGTACAGCCAAAAGGGTTGCCTGCAGTTTAGCAGCACATGAGAAGCTTAGTCACCTGTGCAGTGAGCTACAAGGGTGAGGGGAAGAGGGGACAGGGCCATGTTGGTGACAATTCTGAGTCCTGCCTTCTGTAGCCCCACAGCTGAGGTGGAGCTCCCTCAAAGTCTCTCCCAGCCCCTCTTCGTATGTGGAGAGATGGGAGGTTCCATCTATGCTAATGAGATCCCCCAGCTTTCTGATCCACACACTGGGTCCTGGGTTTGACCCCTCTGGTTGAGGAAAGGTGAGGGTAGAGTGACTTATGGGGCAGTGTGGGACCCAATGTGTGGGAAGGTCACAGCTGCAGCCCTGTGAGCCCTGGCAGAGGGCACCAGGCAGTGCAGGTGGCTGCTCCCAGCTCTGATCACACCCAGTGCCCTCAAGAAGGCATTTGTTTGCCCCCTGGTGACTTGTACAGTTGTGAGTGACTTGGTGACCTGAGGCCAAAAGGGACAACTCCTGCCTTCTTGCTTCTCTGCTCACTGACTCCCTGCCTTAGGGTTGGGCCAGAAGCCACTTTATGGGTCTCTCAATTTCATCAGGACAATCTTAATTCTCTACTCAGGATCCTCAGGGGTGAAACTGCCCATGGCCCCCTTGGCTGTTCCCTGGGTCACAATGGAGATGGTTCCTTTTATTCAGGCATTGATTTGTCCAGGTGCCTCCTTTCCTTATCTTCACTGTTGGAGGAATGGAGGCCAGAGAGGACACAGCTGTCCTTATATGTCTGGGAAGATAAAGGTTGGTGGGGCCCCACGAGGAGGGAACCAGGGACAACAGAAGAGCTAAGTGGATAAATGGCATAATTAAAAGATTACATGGGATTGATGAAGAGGAAGAGAATCCCACAAAGAAGCTATAGGCAGAGTAGCTCAGAGATGTACAAGGAGATCCAAGAAAAGGTGGTTCTCAAGAGCCAAGTGATTGGAATTAAGAAAGGAGGAGGTGGTTAATATGGCAAGTGTCGTAGGAATCCAGAGAAGATGTTGTTGGGGTTGTCAGGTCAAGGATTTTTCTGATGGGTTCAGTGTGATCTAAAGGTGCCACTGGGGCTTTAAGGAAAGGGGCTGAGGCAGCATGTGAGAAGTATGAAGCCTGAAGGATGCCTGACAAAATTAACGGGAAGAATATATTCCACTTTAGGGAAGGCTGGATGCCAAGTATTAGACAAAGAATGCACAGAATCCAGATGTCCTTCTCTGGATTTCTCATATAAGTGGACTCAAGTTAATGTGTACTATTTTATCAGATGAAAAGATAAATATAAAATATAAGGTGATATAACCCTGTAGGATATTAACCCATTTGCCTCCAACACTGAATGTTTATTAAATGGTAACAATTCCCGGTATTAATACTGTCTTGTAAAATACTCTTGACTAAGGTTTACCATCATACATGTCCCCTCATTATTACCAGAGTTAAATAATATATTTGAAGCACGTGCATTTGCCTTTTGAATGAGAGGCATGTGTTTACTATTGAAATGATGCTCTGACCCTTTCAGAGCTCATCCACTGGGATGCTCAAGGAGACTCTCCTGCCAAATCAACCTCATCTCTTGTGTCTGAAGAGTCAACTCTGTTTAACTTCAGGGATTTCTTTTCTTTGAACACAAGGGGATCAAAATTTTTATTTTTACTGAACCTTGGTTTTTCTGGACATTATACCCCCATCCTTTTTGTGAGAATGGGCATTAGATGGAGATTTGAGGTCACCAGCCTATCAGGGTAACTGAGATATGAAAGAGGATGGGAACCTAAGGGAGAGGGAAGAGTTTGGGATAAAATGAAACTAGTTCTGAGATCACAACATGGAATTGCTGTATAGAGACAGAACAACCCAAAAGGCAGAGAGATGGTGACTCCAGAGACACAGAGAAAATTCAAGAGAGTCTACTCAAGGGTTCTTAATAAATGGCTTTGTGTACTGAAGGGGCACAGTCCTAGCTGACCCAAAGTTAGGCCAACAGTGGTCCCAGCTACCATGATCCCAGATGGTAGGGTGAGTGAGATAGCACCACCTGTGATGAGGACCCACAAGGTGGAGAATCTCAGCAATTACCCAGAATTGACCTATGGGAGCAGGTGCTTTGTTATGAGAGCACAAGAGACCCAGCCTGGTGCATGTGGCCAGAAAGAATAGATCTTGTGTTGGGCATCTGCATCTGGTCCACCCCTGAGGGAGGAGCAGGTAGAAGAGAGATGACCAATTGTGAGTGAGCTAGTGGCTGTAGGAGTCCCTTCTTGAGCCCACACAGATTGTGACATAACTATTTACTGAAGGGAACAATTACTTTTTATAAGCTTCTCATGTGATGCTGAATTATGGGCAACCCTTTGGGTTGTATGCCATGGACCCCCCCTACTCCTCCTTATGAAGGCTGAGCCATTCTGAACATGGTAAGAGTTTTAGGTTGTGCTTCCCTGTGGGTTTAAATCACTATGGAAATTTAACTCCCCATATAGAGAGCACAGTGACTCTCCACTCCCAGTTGAACCCACTTCTTGCCTTCTTTGAGGGTGCTTATTGGGTACCACTCTCATCAACAGGGATCCAGCTGGGAAATCATGGAGACTCTGGTGTGTGTGTGAAGGGACAGGAGGCTCCCACTAAGTCTTGGACACGGTCCTCAGTAGCAGCAGTGGAGAGTCCAGGGTATGGGCTGACAGAGCAGCATGGCCATGCTTGGAAGACCCACAGGCCTTTGCTGGGAGAGGCCATATTTACAAGGAGCACCTTCAACATTACTGCAGGTGTTGGGGAGAAAGGCACCTGTTCATTGACAGGTTGTGAATGGATTTGCAACCAAGTTGATTTACTTATTCCTCAAAATGGCAGAAGATTTAGGCTTTATACTTAAATTTTGTTATTTTTGAAATTAAGGAAACCATGGACTCTCTTTAAAGCCTTGGGCCTCCTATATTTTGACAAAGTACATTGGGACTGAGTCATTCCTAAAACTTAAATTCCATATACTCTATTCTTACATGCCATTATACATCTTCACTCTAAAGAATTTAAATTTCTTATTTAAATTTCTTACACCCCTTCCTGACACACACATTTTGTTCAGTTTTCCTTCTTTCATGGAGAAGACTGAAATCTTGTTAATAGTTCTAGGCATTATAAAGTCACATTAACTTGAGCTGAAAATACCACAATTCTATTTTTCAATTTTCAACTGTTTTTTTCCATAGTAAAAAAAAGTTAAGGATATTTGTTTTCTGTCATTAAAACCAAATAAATCTTACCTATGTTAAAGAAAGAAAATCAAGTCAAGAAAATCAAGTCAATCATAAATTTTATAGAACTGATACACTGTTGTTTTTTTTTTTTGGTTCTTCATCAATATAATATCTTACCAAATATGATATCCAAAATTTGCTTATGTTTCTTTAAATTACCAAATATATTTCTGTAAAATTATATAATTGTAAAACTACATAATTTTCTATTTTATATTTTTTCCTCCCCTTTCTACTCATACTTTGAGTTGAAGACCAACAACATTTACTTTCTGTAACTGAAGCTTTCCTTTATTTTTCATAATTTTTTATTAGAGAAGCTGTAGGTTCACCAGAACATCATATAGAAAATACATTGTTTCCATATACACCCTCTATTATTAACATTTCTCATTAGTGTGGCACCTTTGTTACAACTGATGAAAGAATATTATTATAATGGTACTATTAACCACAGCCCATAGTTTAGATTAGGGCTTGTCATTTGTGTTATACAGTCCTATGTTTTTTCCTTAGAACCATGTATACAAACTAAAATTTCCCCTTTTACCCACATTCAAATATATAATACAGTTGTGTTAATTACAGTAAACATGTTGATTTTAATGACTTCCATCCTTTACCAAAATTCTTCAATCACCCCAAACACATTCTATATCAATTAAACATTAACTCCCCATTTCCTACTCCTCCCCTGGATGCTGGTAACCTGTATTCTCATTACTGACTCTGAATTTGCTTATCCTAATGATTTCAAACCTGTGATATCATAGAATATTTGTCCTTTTGTGTTAAAATGATGTCTTCCAGGTTCAATAGGATGCCTTTAAGATTTCATTCAACATGATGTCTTCAAGGTTTATCTGTGTTGTCACATGTATCAGAACTTCATTCTTTCTTATGTCTGAATAACATTCCATTGTATGTATTTGCCACATTTTCTTTATCCATTCATCAGTTGACCGATACTTGGGTTTCTTCTACTTTCTGGCAATTGTGAATAATTCTGCTATGAACATTGGTGTGCAAATATCTGTAATGCCTTCTCTAGTGACAAATAGTAAATAACTGTCTTGGACAGAGTTAGTTTTAGAATAACTATAGTGTTATTTATATCAACCACTGTGTTTTGCACTGGGTGGTGCATGGAATACACGCACTAGTGACAAATACTGAAGTTAAACACACACACACACACACACACACACACACACACACACGCAACCATATCTACATTAACTTTTATCTTGTCACCATTGCCTATTTCCTTTGCAATGATTGATAAGTCAATATACTATTTTTTTTAGAACACTCTATTATCATAAAACGATGAGTTAAAAATGAAACTTTTCTGGCCGCTTCCCAAACACTCTTTGAGGGGCTGAGCGCGGCTGTGGTTTCTGGGCCCTTGGATGTCTGCCCCCGGGAGTCCGTTCCTGGGCTGCCCGCGGCTCCCCGCTTTCCCCTCCCCGTCCCGCGCAGTGGAAGGAACAAAGTTGCCGAGTGCACTGGGCCGAGGGCTGCAGCCCTGCTCTGGCCGCGGCGGCCCCGGGACGGCCCCGCTCCGGACGCGCGGATGGGTCAGGCGGCGGCGGCGGAGCGCAGGGCAGCGGCTCGGGCAGCAGAGGCGGCGGCGGCGGGGGCGCGGGGGCCCGCGGGGAGGCGGCCGCGGGCGGGAGGGGCGGCCGCGCCCATGAGACCGAGACCCGGGGCGGAGGGGACGCGGCCGAGGCGATGGCGCTTTGCAGCGCCCGGACCTGAACCGGATTCCCCGGGTCTTCCCGACCCGCGGCCGCGCCGCCCAGTGTCCGCGGTTTGGGGGCGCGGGAGACCCGAGTGTTCCCGGGGACCCCGGGGCGGCGGCGCGAGCCTCTGCGAGGAGGGGGCGCCCCCTGTCTGCAGCCCTCCCCCCGTCACTGCCGCTTGTGCCGCCCTAAAAGCAACTCAGGCAGCCGGGCCGGGAGGAGCCGCCACCGCCCCCGAGTGGGAGCCCGCAGGGCGCGTCGAGCCGGGGCCCAGAGGCAGCAGGGCGCGTCGGGAGCCTCCCCGGGCTAGCGGTGAGGAGGAGGAGGCGGAGGGGGAGTTTCTGACCGCCGAGCGCGCCTCGGGCTCCGGGCCGCGGGGACCCCCTGGCCGCGGGTTCCTGGAGCTGCCGCCGTCTGCGCCCCTCACGCCGCCTCGCGCTTCTGCCGGGTCCCTCGAGTCTCCCTTCCGGCTTTGGGTCGCGGGGCCCCGGAGAGCCGACCCCCGCGGGCCCCGCGCCAGGCGTTGTCACAGCCGCCACCGCGGTTTGGCTTATTAGCCTCGGGCCGGCGGGCGCAGAGCGCAGGGCGGAGGCGGCGGCGGTGCAGGGAGGCCGGCGAGGGCACGGATGTCCATGACAGCTTCCGCGGGGCGGTGAGGAAGGACCCTGCGAGAGGAGCCCCCAGGACCTGGAAACAGTGTATTCCTATTTCCGTGGGAGCCTGACTGGAAGCCTTATCAAACTTGAGGGAGCATCAACAGATCAAGGTGTGAAACTGTCAGATGTGAAAGATACGAAGCAAGTGAAGTTTTAGACTATCCTGATGATATTGGGACCTGCTGGTGTAGCCTTCTCTCTGGTTCCATGCTCATGAAGGAATCCATGTTTTTCCAAGAAACAGTTTTTTCAAGTGCTCTGCGGGAAGCTTTAGGTGTGGCTGTGAATGCATTGTTCTAGAGCTTTCTGAAGTGATTGTGGTGAACTATATGGATGAAGATGAAGAAAATTTTCAGCGTCAAGCTTCTCATCACCAGTGTGAAAGGAGGTTTAGAAGAATCAACCAGAAAGGTGAAAGACAAACAATTATTGACACTGTGGACCCTTATCCTGTGGGAAAACTATCTTTTCCCAGAGGTTATCATAGGCTTCCTGCAGATTTCTCAAAACTACATCTTACAGTGCCCACCCACAGGTGACTAGCCATTCAGGCTGTAGTAATCACTAGTGGTTCTGGAAGCAGCCATCTTTCCGATCTCTACCAGGCCACAGAAGGTGAGGCTGGTGACACGGAGCTGGGAGGGTTACCAGAAACAGCAGTGGATTCCGAGGACAACGTTGATGAAGAAGACATTGAGAGGGCATCAGATCCTCTAATGAGCAGGGACATTGTGGGAGACTGCCTGGAAAAGGACCCAATTGACAGGACAGATGATGATATTGGATCTGGATTTTCCTTGGAAATACTAAGAGTGAGAGCAACTTTTGTTGAGATCCAACTTCTGGCCACAGGGTCTGGAACCTGTAACCACCCTTTCCTGAACCCAGATTATCTCTTCTACCACTTCTGCAGCTCTTCCTGGGCCAATATATATTTGGGAAAAAAACTCGAGGAACTGAGGCTATTGGGGTTAGGTATAGGATGAAGTGAGTATAAATATGTGAGAGTTGGTTTTTTGCATGTGTTTAGAGGGAGACAAAACTTTTACCATTTAGGCTATATACATATGCTAGGAATAAAAAAGGAAAAATTTAAAACCTGGATTGGATTTTTAAAATTTAATTGAAGTCATTTAAAGGAATTTGTTTTCCATTTATTGATAAATATCATATGGTGATAACCAGCCATTTGTTCACCTAATATGGTTGAGCACCTTCTATGTACTGAGCATTTTCCTGGGTCTTGGCACCTCAGTGGTGAACAAGTCAGAGGAGGTCCTCACTGCAGTCCTTTGGAGGAGACAGACAGTAAGCAAGTGAACAACTAAATACATCCACTTTCCCCTTCCTAGAGTTTCCTGTCACCCCCCTTTCCCATCAGACAGTGGTGAGTGCTATGAAGAAGGATAAAGCCCTGGCTGGGGGACTAGGGGGTGATGGAAGCGGGGGGATGAGCTGGACAGGAGCTTATTTTTGGAAGGAAGCCTAGGAATGCCTTTTTAAAGAGCCCACCCCCGAATGAAGTGAGAAAGGGGAGCCAGCTGGGCCTGTGGCCCTTTCTGGATATTTAACATCTGTACTTGTCCTGGGATGAAGGATTTAACTGCATCTCAAAAACCCATCTTTGATTTCTCCCTATTTTACCCTATTTTCTCTATCTGCTCCCACTTCACCCCATTCCAAAGGTATCTGTTGCTGGTAGTTCCTAAGTCTTTGGATAGTTCTGCAGCATACATTTGGAGTGGTTCTCCATTTTGCATTAGAAGGCTTAAGGTTTCACTTTCTTGTGTCTGATAATGATATGTTCATCTGATTCCCAACCTCCAAAGTTGTGTTTCCCTCTCCTCTTCTCTCTCCTTGCTGGCTTTAAAAAAAAATCCCTTCACTGTAGTTTTAAAGGGGAAATGATGTTGGAATTGTGCTCAGTTTGCCATCTTAATCTGGTATGCTTGCTCTTAGATTTTTGTTTCTAATTAGATTGATCATGGTTTGTGAATAAATTGATTTGGAAGTTACCCTTTTGTAATCAAATGGGTCTTTTCTTTTGAATTCTTATTTTAGAATAGATGCAGAAAAAATTTTGATTATAAGATTATGTGTACTGTGTCATTCCTGGAAATTTAAGAATTTAGCTTCATATCTAAGAGGACTTCTCAGAATTTCTGGAAAGCAGGAACTATACCAATTCCTACAAATAAACACAAAGCTGTCTCTATACTTTTTAAGTGTATTTGTTGATATGGTCTCCACAGTGAGTGAAATTTACTCAGATACCAATACACCTACAAGAAGTAGTGATAATCAGATGCTTGCTATTATCAAATATATATTTTTTGAAGTAATAAACCACTAACATTAAAAAATGAAATTTTCTGGGCATTGAACAGATGTCTTTGACTGTCTTCTCAGGGGCCATGAGCACAAGCCCCCTGACCCTGCACTTAGGTTAGATTCAGCCTCCCACAGAAGAAGATGGAAAATATTAGGAGCCAAGGCTGAGCTAGGGGGCTTGTTTCTCACTTCCCCAGTGATATCTGTCACTGTGGAAATGGTCACTGTGCCCCATAAAACAGTAATACTCTGCCTCATCCTCGGATTGGGCCCCAGTGATGGTGAAGGCAGCTTTTTCCCCAAGCAGGGAGCCTGAGAATTGGGGAGGATCCCAGGGCCCAATCGCTAGTATCCCCTGTTGGATGTCAGGGAGCCTGGTAGGGCTTCTGTAGGACCCAGTGGGCAGAGTTACTGGTGGTAATTGCCCCAGCACTGGAGCCATAGGTGAGTGTGACTGTCCCTCTAGGAATGTGGACAGTGGTTTCTTGAGTCACCACAGCCTGGGAAATGGCTCCTGAAAACAGGTGAGAGACCCTATGGTCAGGAGAGGAGATGCGGGCAGGTAGGGTCCATGTTACCTGTCCCCACGTCAAGCCCAGAAACTGACCCCTAACCTGTGCAGTGAGCCAGAAGGGTGAGCAGGAGAGGGGCCCAGGCCATGGTGGAGATGTCCCCGGGACTCTGCTTTGCAGGACAACTCATCCCAGAATCAGCTACCCCAGCTCTCACTATAAACCCCAACTCCCTGTGCAGGGCAGGGCTTCCATGCAAATGAGCTCCCTCCCAGGAGGACTAAGCAAAGTGACCAGGCAACAGCTATTGTGTTGTTTCACATCAGTGACCAGGTGTTAAACAGCTCAGAGGGACAAATCCCAGCTGTGCTGCTTTCCCAGGGCCGGGGGGAAATCCAGCCGCCTCTAGTGTCCCCAGGGGAATAGCACTGATGGAAGGAGGCCATTTCACAAGGCTTCCCCCTTCCCTCCCCATCTCCTCAGAGCCTCAGTTATTAGTTCCCTAAGAGGTCAATTTCAGTACCTGGGATACCCTAGGCAGGAGTCCCTCAGTGAAGAAATTTTGTTAATGGGAGACCTGAAAGCATCAAGGCTCCTGGTGTTCTCCAATTCACAGAGAAGTCATTGCTATGAGTAGAAGACGGAGCATCTTGGGGTCCCCCTCATTCATAGCTGCATATCTAGGTTCCTGGACAGTTGACTGTCCCATGGTCAGATGTTTAGTCTCTACCAGAGCCCAGTAGTATGGCTAGAACTTATGTATTTTTTTAAAAAATTATATTGAGATTGTTCACATACCATTCAATTACCCAAAGATCCAAAGCGCACAATTGCCCACATTACCATCACACAGCTGTGCATCCACCACCACAGTTAATTTTTCCAGTTTTTAGAATATTTTCATTACTCCAGAAAAGAAATAAAGACAAAAAAGAAAACTCAGTTCCTCCCATATGCCTAACCACCCCCCTTCCATTGTTGACTCATAGTATTGGTATAGTATGTTTGTTACTGTTGATGAAAGGATGTTAAGATACTGTTAACTGTAGTACATAGTTTGCAATAGGTATATTTTCCCTATATACCCCTCTATTATTAGCTTCTAGTTATAGGGTCATATATTTGTTCTAGTTCATGAAAGAGATTTCTAATATTTGTAAAGTTAATCATGGATGTTGCCCACCACAAGATTCACTGTTTTATACATTCCCATTTTTAACCTCCAACATTAACACACCATTCAGCACTGTTAGCTATTCTCACAATAACATGCTACCATCACCTCTGTCCACTTCCAAACACTTAGGGTTCAACCTAGTTGAACATTCTTCTCAAATAAGCAACTGCTCCCCATTCTTTAGCCTCATTCTATATCCTGGTAACCTATATTTCATGTCTATAAGTTTACATATTATAATTAGTTCATATCAGTGAGACCCTGCAATATTTGTCCTTATGTGTCTGACTTATTTCACTCAGTATAGTGCCCTCAAAGTTTCTTCATCAACCCACTTTTTAAGACAGTTTTGTTCACCCACCATAATTTCTGTCCTAAGTAAACAATCAATGGTTCCCTGTATAGTTACATATTTATGTATTCACCACCATCACCACTATCTATATAAGGACATCTCCATTTCTTCCACAAAGAAGGAGGAAGAGTCAAAGAAGGTAGAGAGACAAAAGAAAAAGAGAAAGAAAGAAAGAAAAAACATGACAGCTAAGGAGCAATGAAAGGAAAGATAGAATTAAAGTAAAGTAGAATAAAAGAGTCAGACAACATCATCAATACCAAGAGTCCAATACCCCTCCCTTATGTCCCCCTCTTATAGGCATTTAGCTTTGGTATATTGCCTTTGTTGCATTAAAGAAAGCATAAAACCAAGTTTCTGTTAGCTATAGTCCCTAATTTGCATTGATTTTGTTTCCCCCAATACCACCCTATTTTTAACACCTTGCAAGGTTGACATTCATTTGTTCTCCCTCATGTAAAAACATATTTGTACATTTTATCACAATTGTTGAGCACTCCAGGTTTCACTGAGTTCTACAGTCCCAATCTTTATCTTTCCTCTTTCCTTCTTGTGTCCCACATGCTCCTAACCTTCTTCTTTCAATGATTCTCAGAGTCATCTTTGTTCAGTGTACTTACATTGCTGTGCTACCATTATCCAAAATTTTGTTCCAGACCTCTAACTCCTGTCTTTTCCAATCTGTCTGTAGTGCTCTCTTTAGTATTTCCTGTAGCACAGGTATCTTGTTCTCAAACTCTGTCATTGTCTGTTTGTCAGAGAATATTTTAAATTCTCCCTCATATTTGAAGGACAGTTTTGCCAGATATCAGAGTCTTGCTTGGTGGTTTTTCTCTTTCAGTATCTTAAATATATCACCCCACTTCCTTCTTTCCTCCATGGTTTCTACTGAGAATTCCACACATAGTCTTATCAAACTTCCTTTGTATGTGATGGATCACTTTCCTCTTGCTGCTTTCAGGATTCTCTCTTTGTTTCTGACATTTGATAATCTGATTATTAAGTGTCTTGCCATAGGTCTATTCAGATCTATTCTGTTTGTGGTATGCTGTGCCTCTTAGATCTGTAATTTTATGTCTTTCATAAGAAATAGGAAATTTTCACTGAGTACTTCCTCTATTATTGCTTCTGCCCCATTTTCCTTCTCTTCTCCTTCTGGGACACCCATGACATATATATTCATGTGTTTCATGTTGTCATTCAATTCCCTGAGATGTTGCTCATATTTTTCCATTCTTTTCCGTATCTGTTCTTTTGTGTGTAGGACTTCAGGTGTCTTGTTCTCCAGTTCCTGAGTGTTTTCTTCTGCCTCTTGAGATCTGCTGTTGTATGTCTCCATTGTGTTTTTTGTCTCTTGTGCCTTTCATTTCCATAGCTTCTGCCAGCTGTTTTTTCTAATGTTTGATTTCTACCTTATGTTCACTCAGTGTTTTCTTTATAGCCTTTGTCTCTTTTGTTATATCTTCCCTGAAATTGTTGATTTGGTTTTTCATTTGATTTAGCATATTTCCTTGAAAATCTTTAATAGATTGTTTCACTGAAGTAAAACAATATCTCAACTGTATCTTGATTGGGTGTAAGTTTGTTCCTTTGACTGGGCCAGATCTTCATTTTTCTAGTACAGATTGTAGTTTTCTGTTGTCCAGGCATTTTCCTTGGTTACCTGAGTCAGACTTATGTATTTTTAATTGACATACTATACAATTCACCCTTTAAAATGCATTTTTTTTCTTTAATATATTTATACAGTGATGGAAATATCCCTATGAAGGTCCAAAATATTTCTATCATTAGAAAAGCAATCCCATATCCTTATCAATGATTTCCTGTTCTCAATTCACCTTTATACTGGCAACCACCAATTTGCCTGTAACAACTGGAATCATGTGCTCTTCTATGTGTGGCTTCTATCACATATCTTGTAGTTTTCAAGGTTCATCTCATATGGATCCACCACTTTTTGCTTAAGCCTTCATCAGTTGATAGACCCACGCTTTTGCTATGTGAGTATTTCCTTCTATGAACATTTGAGTGCAAGTTTTTGTATTGACATGTGTTTTCATTTCTGCTGGGTATATACCTAGAAATAGAATTGGTTGGTCATATAACTATATGTTTTAACTTTTTTAGGAATAACCAAACTATTCCAAAGCAGTTGCATTCAGTTATTGTCCCACTGGCAATGTATGTGTGAGGTTTCCAATTTGTCCTCATCCTCTCCAAATCTTATTATTATTATACTTTTTTATTTTCACCATCCTTGTTGGCATAAAATGGAATCTCATTTTACTTTGATTTGTATTTCCCTGATGACTAATGATGCCAAGCATCTGTTCATGTGCTTATTGAGAGACATACGATTCATGTGCATTCAGAAAATTTTCTGTCAGAGGCCAAAGCACATGACCCAGGACCTCCTGTCTCTTTTGTGTGCTCTCCATCTCCTGAGAGGGAAGGGCTCTCCATGAAATCTTTCCCTGGAGCTGGTTCATTCTAAGGCCCCCCAGTACCCCAGAGTCTAATTTACACCAATGTCCCCATGGCCACTCTATCATCCAGGATGAAGTTTTGGCAGGTAGGGCAACTGGGGATCAAAATAGCCTCTGTTAACAATTCCACTTCATCTGGCTCCTGTGCACAAAGAAACAGGCCCTGTTGAGGTGTGAGAGGCCTGTTCATTGACCCCTGCAGGATGAGGATGGGAGGCAAAGACCCAGAGCTTCTGGTCTTCAGGTCTCAGCATGCACAGGGCTGGGGAGAGACCACACACCACAGCCATGTCCCACAATGCCTTGGGGTCTCTTTGGATGATTCAAGAGAGATTATTTAATTTTGTTTTGGAAAAATATTAATGGATGGGACTCCAGGGCCCTGACCAGTGTTTCTGCCACTGGGACACTACCCTGAGAGATCTTAAGTAGCAGATTCTGAGGCAGAAGAAAAACAATGTCCTGTCTTGAAACATAGGGAAAATTGCTGATTCTAATATCATCTTGGTTCCTAACCAAGTTCAAAGGAGGAAAAAGAAAATCAATGTCTTCCAGGTAAAAATGCCCAAAGGCTAGATAAGCACATCCCTATTAGGGAACATCATTAATTTCATTAAGATATTAAAGAGTTTGATTGAGTATGGTGGGAATCAGATAAGCAGATACTGTGGCAGATGGTAGTGGTATGAATATGGGGAGCTGTAATATTTGTCTAAGATTTTGGTAACTATCCTCCATGGAGTAGGGAGTCTCTAGAGAATGCAACATATTCTTTTTGTCCGAAAACATTTAGTGAAGATGGAGTAAAGACCTGAAGATCCCCACAAGGACATCTCTGGAAGGCCTCAGGGACTGCAGCAACAGGTAAGAATAAGAGGAGGGTATGGCTTGGAGGGATCTTTACAGGGAGTGGTCATGGAAGATGTGACCAGTTTGTTGTTCGGGGCTGGTTCTTAGAGTGGAAAAGATGTCTGTGACCAGGGGAAGTAGGAATGTATCAGCTGCAGATCTATCACAAGACTCACACTTTAAGAAATAAGATGAACAGATTTATGGATGAACATCACTGAATTGGCCAGCAATTTAAATTGCAGACAATAGTATTTACTCCTATTAATTTATTACTGTACCTATGAGGCAGATAAGGCCTATTTCCTCATCTGGTTGTGTCTCCCTGAGAAGTCCTGTTCTGTTTCACTTTGCAGACATAACCTGTGTTTCTCTTTCTCCCACTCAAGGAGAGATCTTGGTGCATGGATGTGTCCCAACAGATGCCTCCTCCTCATACTCTCATTGAAAAGAGAACTAAGCTCTGTGGGCCCAGGGGTTTTTGTCTCACTTCCTCATCTTCTGAGTCACTGTGAGGAACTATAGCTGCTCCCACTGCCATGAGCAATAGCACAGTAATATTCAGCCTCATCCTCAGGCTGCAGCCCAGAGATGAGCAAAAGGGCTGCATTGGCTGAAGCATCCTTGGAGCCAGAGAAGCGGCTGGGGACCCCAGAGTCCTGGTGCTTGTCTGAGTCTGAGTAGTAGTACAGGAGATACTGGGGAGGGCCCCCTGGCTTCTGCTGGTACCAGTATATGTAGTAGCCACCAACACTGAAGCCACTGCTGAGGGTGCAGGTGAGTCTCACAGATGTCCCCAGGGATGCAGAGAGGGAGGGCGGCTGAGTCAGCACAGGCTGGGAGAGGGAACCTGCAAACACAAATATGCATGGGGGCTGGGACAGGGTCCAAGAGTAAAATGCTGAAGGTCTGAGCTACAGTGGCTGAAGCAGGCTGGGAGATCTGCCCTGGATCTCTGAGTCTCATTCCTACCTGTACAGTGAGAGAGGAGCATGAGGAGGAGAGGGGTCCAGGCCATAGTGGATACAGTGCACTGGGATGCTCTTAGTCCCTGCTGGTCTTAGCAAAGATGGGCTGCTCATGCAAATTAGGCCCCACCTTCTCTCTGCCCCATTTTCCCTGAGCTGAGAGTCTTGTGGTTAGAAGCAGATGATGGGCAGGGCTACAATGTGTGCCCCTTTGGGGAGCCCCAGGGGGAAGCAGCTGCCAGGAAATCACAGGGGCCTGTGAGCAGGAGTCTTTGCAAAGCCCAGAAAGGAACCTGGTCCTCTGAGGCCAAGAGGAGAAAGGCAGGTTCTCTGTGTTCCAGGGTCCCCTTTCCCTACACCCTGTCCAAGAACTTAGGGAACCTGGTGAAGAGGCCTCAGATCTCTTTTTTCTGAGGCTCCACTCTGGGAGCCAACATAGTCCATGCAAGCACTTTCTGGCTCCTTCTGTGCAGGAGCAGGAGAGGGGTCCAGGCCATGGTGGACACAGGCCCTGAGGCCCCGGGTCTAGAGCTGGGCTGCCCCAGGCCTTTCTTATGTCTTTTCTCTGGCTTCAGGGAGGAAGGGCTTGTCAGGCAAGCTTGGTTCCTCCCACTGGTGATCGCATCTCCTTCCTGAACTAGGCCTGTGGACAGAGGCATCTAAGGAGCAGGGATGCTCTGAGGTTGCTCCTTGGGGGGAGACTGCATGGAAGTAGCCACTGATGGGGACATCTGCCAGGCAGAAGGCAGGAGATGACAGCTGTCAATTCCCCATCAGGAGCCCGGGCCAAACCAGACTCGGAGTCAGTGGGACACTCACTGACCTGAGAGCTCCCTCTACAGGAAGACCCTGGTACAGCCCCCACAGCGCCCCCTGCTGGTCACATGGAAAACTTCAGTCTCCACAGTCCTGGGTCTTTCTGCCATTTCAACATCTCACTTTAATTCCACACATACTGGTCAAAGCATCAATGTGCCAAGCACTGAGCTTGGACCCAGTATTACTCATAGTAACTTATCTTCCATGTTAATGACAGGCTTATGAGGAAGAGATAAATAATACAGGAAATATGAAAAATGCTGGGAGAGAACGGTGTGTCCTCAGTGTGTCTCACTAACTGGACATTTAAGGAAGGTTTCTCCAAGGAGAATCCTCTGTTGGCCCCTTCAGGGATGAGAGGGTGTGGGGCCCTCCTGGGGAGAGAAGGAGGGAGTGGCCACTCTGGAAATGTGGAGCCTTTGAAACAGCATTGCACATGGCAGAGATTCAGAGGGAGAGTGCTGGGGACACATGGGTGGCGCTAATGTAGATAATGTTAACATGCTCCACATGTTTGGCACACTTATAGTTTAAAGGAGAAATTTCAATAAATAAAAAGCAAATATGAAAGTTGCTATAGGAATAAAGTATTGCTTGAGAACCCTCCCCCCCCCAGGTAAGGAAATTAGGGAAGATATTTTAAAAGACGCATTCCTTAATCTGACTCTTGAAGTGTGAGTACAGGTGTTGTTCCTGAGAGAGAAATATATGAGAAGGGGTATCCTAGAGGAAGAAAGAATATGTGCTGATAGACAAAGATGGAAGGGCACAGCATGTTGAAATATGGAATTCCTTGAAAGGAGAGGGCATTTCAGGAAGGAGCAGGGAGGTTTGTGAGAGAGAATAACAGGCTTCAGAGAGCATGAGGGATCATGATATTGTGTAAGGGAAAATGTGAAAAGGGGTGACCAGGAGAGGAAGTTAATTTAAAAATGTTTATTAATTCAAAGATTTAGGATCATTGACCAACAAAATTGAGTGGTGGGAGAAAAAGGTAAATGCTGTTACGAATTTAATAATCATGTCTTGGATAACTAAGTAGATGATGTCAGTCTCATAGATTATTAGATGTCATATTTGTTTCTCCTTTTTTCAAATCATGTGGGGCATTTGGGAATCATGGGAAAAGACAACATGAAGGTCAATAGAAGGCAAGATTAAATCCAGCTGATTGAGTTTTCTCATTTCAGAAGGCACAACCTTTGTTGATGTAATCAGTCACAGATGTAGTTGATTGATTGATGATTTAATAAACCAGCCTTCTGGTTTATTAACCAGCCATAAATGTCCTTGAAGAAACAGGCCAGTGCTCACTTGACCAGACACCTGGGAACCTGTTCTGGTTTGCTAATGCTGCCAGACTGCAAAACACCAGAGATGGATTGGCTTTTATAAAGGGGGTTTATTTGGTTACACAGTTACCGTCTCAATGCCATAAAGTGTCCAAGGTAATACAGCAGCAATTGGGTACCTTCACTGGAGGATGGTCAATGGTGTCTGGAAAACCTCTGTTAGCTGGGAAGGCACATGGCTGGCATCTGCTCCAAAGTTCTGGTTTCGAGATGGCTTTCTCCCAGGGCATTCCTCTCTATGCTGCAGTTCCTCAAAAATGTCACTCTTAGTTGCACATGTGATATTTGTCCTCTCTCAGCTTCTCCAGACCAAGAGTCTGCTTTCAATGGCCATTTTCAAAATGTCTCTCATCTGCAGCTCCTGTGCTTTCTTCAAAGTGTCCCTCTTGGCTGTAGCTCCTCTTCAAAATGTCACTCACAGCTGCACTGAGTTCCCTCTGCCCATCAGTCATTTATACGGTTTCACTGATCAAGGTCCACCCTGAATGGGTGGTGCCATACCTCCACGGAAATATCTCATCATAGTTATCACCCACAGCTGTATGGGGTGCATCTCCAAAGAAACACTCAAAGAATTACAATCTAATCAACACTGATGATGTCTGCCCACACAAGATTACATCAAAGATAATGGCATTTTGGGGACATAATACATTCAAACTGGCACAGCAACATCACCTGGCCAAGTTGACACATAAACCTAACCAACACAATAACCTACAGTTTTCTCTCCACCCCAACCAACCCGGCTGAATGAAGCTGGAATAAACACAACACCACATGGCTGCTCTTGCTTTTAAATTTTTGAAGATTCCCCATAAGGGCCAGCAAGCTGCAGCCCTACCATCCACCTCACCTCTTCTCTTCCATTAGTGTGCCTTTCCCTGTCTGAAAATTGTTCAAACTCACTCTTGTCTCCTTGCAATTAGAAAAAATCCTCCACGTTTATTCAAAACTGATTAAATACAAACTCTCACTGCCCTCCCTCTTATGTAGGACCTGATTCCCAGGAGTGTAAATCTCCCTGGCAATGTGGGATATGACCCCTGGGGATGAATCTGGACCTGTCATCATGGGATTGGGAACATCTTCTTGACCAAAAAGGGGATGTGAAATGAAATGAAATAAAGTTTCAGTGGCTGAGAGATTCTAAATGGAGTTGAGAGGTCACTCTGGTGGGCATTCTTATGCACTATATAGATAACACTTTTCAGGTTTTAATGCATTGGAATAGCTAGAAGTAAATACCTGAAACTATCAAAGTGCAACCCAGTATCCTTGACTCTTGAAGATGATTGTATAGTAATGTAGCTCACAAGGGTGACAGTGTGATTGTGTAAACCTTGTAGACCACACTACCTTTATCCAGTGTATGGATGGATGAGTAGAAAAATGGGAAAAAAAAACTAAATGAAAAATATGGTGGAAGGTGGGGATGATTCGGTGTTCTTTTTTACTTATATTTTTTATTCTTATTTTCACTTTCTTATACAAGAAAAATGTTCAAAAATAGATAGGGGTGATAAATGCACAACTATATGATGGTACTGTGAATAATTGTACACTTTGGATGATTGTATGGTATGTGAATATATCTCAATAAAATTTAATTTAAAAAAAAGAACCGATGGAGAGGAGGGGCAAGATGGCGGCATAGAGAGGAGTGGAAGCTAAGCAGTTCCCCTGGAACAACTACAAAAAACCAGAAACAACTAGTAAATAATCCAGAATAACTGCGGGGGGACAAACGAGACCATCCACTCATCATACACCAACCTGAACTGGGAGGAATGCCCGAGAACACAGCAGAAAATCTGTAAGTAAAACCTGCGGAACCAGGTCGGGAGACCCCCTCCCCCATAGCCCGAGCTGTGGAGCCTCGTGGTGCCAGAGAGAAGCTCTCTCCCAGCAAGCGAATACAGCTCAGCTGAGCTCCAATGGGGTTTTAAGTAGCAAGTGTGAACTGCTCACTACAGGTACGCATCCCCAAAAAACAGACAGAGGCTTTGGGTGACAACTGACCTGGGAGAGCCGGAGGGTCGCCTTGACTGGGTCTGAAGGGGACTATCTGTTTCTTTTTCGGCTCAGTGGAGAAAGCCCCAGTCATTTTAAGTTTCCAGGGCTGTGACTCAGGGAAGGGTGGAGACAGCACAAGCAGAGAGAGAGACCATTGGAATGCTAATGACCTCCACCTGGGGGCTCTGTCTTCTCTAGGAGGAAAGGGGTGGGGCCCTTTCCATTCAGAACCAGACCCCAGAGCCTGAGGGAACTCGGCCACACCTCCTCACACCAGTCAAGAATTATAGGCTAACAGGCATCACCTGCTGGGCAGAAAAGCACAGTGACTGGAGGCATCAAAGGGTGGAGCAATTTTTTAAGACACACCCGCAGGGAAACCAGATACTGAATATTTCTTCCCTCTGTTCTGGTCTGGGAAAACCTGATTTGGATAAACAAGGAAACCATGCCTAGACAACAGAAAATTACAACCTACACTAAGAAAAACAAAGTTATGGCCCAGTCAAAGGAACAAACGGACACTTCAACTGAGATACAGGAATTTAAACAACTAATGCTAAATCAATTCAAAAAGTTTAGAGAAGATATTGCAAAAGAGATAGAGGCTGTAAAGGAAGCACTGGACATGTATACGGCAGAAATCAAAAGTTCAAAAAATCTACTGGTAGAATCTATGGAAATGAAAGGCACAACACAAGAGATGAAAGACACAATGGAAACATACAACAGCAGATCTCAAGAGGCAGAAGAAAACACTCAGGAACTGGAGAACAAAACACCTGAAAGCCTACACGCAAAGGAGCAGATGGAGAAAAGAATGAAAAAATATGAGCAACGTCTCCGGGAACTCAAAGATGAAACAAAGTACAATAATGTACGTATCATTGGTGTCCCAGAAGGAGAAGAGAGGGGAAAGGGGGCAGAAGCAATAATAAAGGAAATAATTAATGAAAATTTCCCATCTCTTAAGAAAGACATAAAATTACAGATCCAAGAAGCGCAGCGTACTCCAAACAGAAGAGATATGAATAGGCCTACGCCAAGACACTTAATAATCAGATTATCAAATGTCAAAGACAAAGAGAGAATCCTGAAAGCAGCAAGAGAAAAGCAATCCATTACATACAAAGGAAGCTTAATAAGACTATGTGCAGATCTCTCAGTAGAAACCATGGAGGCAAGAAGGAAGTGGTGTGATATGTTTAAGATACTGAAAGAGAAAAACCACCAACCAAGAATCCTGTATCCAGCAAAGCTGTCCTTCAAATATGAGGGAGAGCTCAAAATATTTTCTGACAAACAGACAATGAGAGACTTTGTGAACAAGATACCTGCCCTACAGGAAATACTAAAGGGAGCACTACAGGGTGATAGAAGACAGGAGTGTGTGGTTTGGAAGACAATTTTGGGACATGGTAGCACAACAATGTAAGTACACTGAACAAAGCTAACTATGAATACGGTTGAGAGAGGAAGATGGGGAGCACGTGAGACACCACAAGAAAGGAGGAAAGATAATGACTGGGACTGTGTAACTTGGTGAAATCTAGAGTATTCAACAATTGTGATAAAATGTATAAATATGTTCTTTTACAAGGGAGAACAAGCAAATGTCAACCTTGCAAGGTGTTAAAAATGGGGAGGCATTGGGGGAGGGATGCAATCAGCATAAACTAGATACTGTAACTAATAGAATCACTGTATTATGCTTCCTTTAATGTAACAAAGGTGATATACTAAGGTAAATGCAGATAAGAGGGGGGGATAGGAGAGGCATGTTAGACACTTGACATTGGTGGTATTGTCTGATTCTTTATGGTGGGCAATGTCCATGATCAACTGTACAAATACTAGAAATCACTTCATGAGCCAGAGCAGATGTGTGACAGTGCAATTGGGGGTTGATGATAGAGGGGCATATAGGAAGGAACTATGTACCTATTATAAACTATATACTACAGTTAGTGGTATTTCAACATTTTTTCATGGGCAGTGGTGAGCGTACTATATCAATGCTAGGAGTTAACGGTTGAGGGGGGTTGGTTGGGGATGGGGGAGGATTGGAGTTTCCTTTTCTTTTTTTTTTCTTTTTTCATCTTTCACTTTGTTTCTTGTCTGGAGTAATGAAAAGTTTCTAATAATTGAACAAAAATTAAGTGTGGTGGATGCACAGCTGTATGAGGGTACCCAGGGGCGGGTGATTGTGCACTTTGGATCTTTGGATAGTTGTATGGTATCTGAACAATCTCAATAAAAATGAAAAAAAAAAAAAAAAGAACCTGAATCAAAGAAAAATATCAAATACCTAAAAAAAATGATTAAATATAAACTCTCAGAAAACAACTTACTAAAATGTCTACATCTTTATAAATAATTTTCTTATTCAAGACAAATTTCACCAATTCTATATGTTTAATTTGATTTTCCTCAGAGAAACTTGTAATTGTTTAGATATATATACCACACAAGTCTTGGAAAATTAATTCAAGCAGTTAAATATTTTTATTAATATGATTAAAATATTTTATTATAATAATAATATTGCAGAGCCAGACTAATGTGGCTGAGGGGGGTCTGACCCTGAATGTCCCAGTGCCTGGTGGGAGAGCAAAGAGAGAGTCACATGACACCATGGTGAAGACTGTTCAACATCACCAGAGTCACTGGGAAGGAAAGAGCAGCTTCTGGAGCCAGGATAGGATTATTAGGTGTGGGAAGATGGATGGCAGGGAACTTGCCCAATGAAGTGCTCACTTGGGACCTGGTGGGTCCAGCTGACCAATGAGAAGCTCTCAGAACACACACCTCTGTGAGTCATGCTCAGGCCTTGGGATGGGTGTGAGAGGAAGCTAGGGGGTGGGGGAGGGAGCAATCACCCCCTTCATCCATCATCTTTTTGAAGACATGGTTTGTCTTAAGAACCAATTTTCTGCCTATGTAAACATGATCAGTGTAGAAGAAATTGGCAATGGATCAAAGAAATGTTTGAATGAATGAAAAAGAGAAGATATTTCCACATCCAGACTTCCCTGGAAAATCAAGTGTTAGATGAAGAAGTGTCAACAGAAGCCCCCACCTAGTGAGATGAAGCCACAGGCAGTGAAAGGGTGACTGCTCCAGGCTGGGGAGCAGAGGGGAGGTTTCCGTCTCACTTCCCCATGGGTCTGGAGCTCTGTGTGAGTCTTAGAGTTACCATGCCATGTACAGCAGTAATAGTCAGCCTCATCCTCAATCAATAGCCCGGAAATGTGCAAAATCCCAGAATTGGTTGAGGCATCACTGGACCCAGAGAATCGGCTGGGGACCCCGGAGCCCTGGTGCTTGTCTGAGTCTGTGTGGAATGTAAGAAGATATCGGGGAGGGCTCCCTGGCTTTTGCTGGTACCAGCGTATCCAGAAATCCCCCACACTGAAGCCACTGCTCAGGGTGCGGGTGAGTCTCACAGATGTTCCCAGAGTTTCAGAGAGGGAGGATGACTGAGTCAGCACAGGCTGGGAGAGGGAACCTGCAGACAGAGACACACATGTGAGCTAAGAAAGGGGCCAGGTCTAAGCTTCCTGGAGGTTGAGCTAGGGGGGCTGAGAGAGTCTGGGAGTTCTGCTCTGGGCCTCTAAGGCCTGTCCCTACCTGTGCAGTGGGAGAGGAGCAGGAGGAGGAGAGGGGTCCAGGCCATGGTGGACACAGCCCTGTGTGGCCCATAGTGGAGCTGGGCTGCCCCAGCCTCCTTTCCTCCCCCACCCTCTGACAGGGGAGGGGCTCTTCATGCAAATTTGCTCCCACCCACTGCCTGCCCAGCCCCTCCCTGAGCCCTGATGTGGAGCTCAGCTTGCACTGTAGACTGAGGAGGAGGAGGGTTGGGTTTGCCCCTTGGGAGAGCCCTGGGAGGAAGCAGCTGCTGAGATGATACAAAGGCCTGTGCTCAGGGGCTTTGCCAAGCAGAGAGGATGCAGCTGCTAATTCCTCAGGCCTGGCAACCCTGAGTGAAAAGTCCTTACTGAGCCCCAGTGTAGGAACCCCAGGGAAGTCCCACAGCGACCCCTGCTGGTCACAGGGCAGGACATCACTGCTGCTGAAAGATCTGAGGACACAACTGCTTTTTCAAAGCTGTATTGAATTGTGGCATCAATTTCTTTCCTCCAAGGTGCCAAATCCTTGCTAAGATGCTCTTGAAAACTCTGTGTGCTCACAGCTGATTCTGAGCAAGATGCCTGTGGATGTGCAGTTACTGCTGAGATTTCACTGCAGACACCTTTCCCGGGGCTGCCGTGTTGGGGCTCTGCCCACTCTGGGTTCTGGTTGTTTAAGACTCAGGTTGTTCTGGGAGAGGGTCTCCAGGAGAGGGGGTGTCATGACAAACCTGACTGCAGGAGCCTTCTCAGCCTAATCATTTCTGGAAGGCACATATCTGGAAGTTACAGATCTTTATATTGATATCCTGAAAACACACTGCACTAGTGACCTAAGTCAAAATGACAAATTAACCTCAAACTTTGCAGTTAAGTCAAATGCATTTATTGTCTCCCACATTTCTGTGGGTGAAGAATTCTGGGGCACCTTCAGCATGTAATTCTGGCCATGGTCACACAATCCCACCCCATGCCAAGGTTGCAGTCAGGCTGTCATTTGTGACTGCAGACATCTGAAGGTATGACTGGGACTGGATTGTCCACTCCCGACTCACCCATGGGGCCATGGGCAGGAGGCTTCAGGTCCTCACCACTTGGGCCTCTCCCTAGGGGGCTCCCAATATGGCTGCTGGCTTTTCTCAGAGCAGGAGAACAGAGAGAAAGGGGGTGAACTATTGAAAGACAAAGAGATACAGAGAGCAACAGAGCTACACAGACAGGAGCTGCAGTGGCTTTTACATCCTAACCCCAGAAGGGGTCACCATCCCTTCAGCATATGCCCTTGGACCTGATGCAGGAGGGTCTCCACTAGGTGTGAAGCCCAGAAGATGACATCATTAAGGGACCCCAGGAAGCAGCCACCACACCACCAATGTCCAAGTGCCCCTTGGACAGGGAGGCTGAGTTTGGCAGGACCCAGGCCTTTTGGGGTGCCCTTTATAGACTCTCTTTCACCCTCATATGGCTGCCCCAGGCCTGCCTGAGCTGAATGTCTATATACAGACAGACCAGCTCTGGGAATCCCTGTTTTCTGTCTTTGTGTAACATGGTGGCTCGTGGGGTCTGGTGGGCTTATTTCTGTTTTCTTACAATTGGCATGAATGGAGTCAGCTCAGAAATTGAGCTTTCTGACTGATGCCATTTCAATACAATTCTCCTCTATCCTCCTCCCCGCCATAAAACAGGGAAGGAGGGGGCAGAAAGAGCTGAATAGGAACTCCCTTCTCACAGACAGAAAGAGAAGAGGGGTCCACAGCTGCTTTCTCTGCCCCAGGTTGAGGGAGCACTGGCTGCCACAGAATGACTCATAAGGATTTAGGGCATATTGTTTAGTTCTAATGATGCCAAATTCCCTGCTAGGGAATTTGTTAGAAATGACATGGCAGTAAGACTAGACAGAGAGAAGCAAGGACTGCTCCCTCACATTCCCAGTTCTAAGAGGTAGAAGGCAGATTTTACACAGTATCTCAGCCAGAATTGGAGCCACAAGTGGCCAACAAGGATGGACACTGCAGACGTTCCAGGGACTGGTCAGCAGAGAGGCCTGGACATCACCTGGAGGATGTGGCTAAGACTGAGGAAGCCCCACCAATGCCTGGGGCCTGGCTGAGCCTGGGCTCCTCATCAGCAGTGCCACTGGAGTCTGTGAAGAATGAGCTCCATTGAGGGGTGATAGAAAGGGGACAGCTTCTGGCCACCACCCTAGGGGGTTCATCTACTTAAGGAAGAGAGGACACAGTAAATGCAGTAAATTTCTTTGGTCTTCCTCCTCCCTATGCAAACTTAAAGGTGTGGATTCAAAGAGGCAGAGATGTGAGAGGAGACCCTTGGTGCTGCCTCAAGCCCCCACAACTCACCTGGTTTTGGTATTAGAAAAGGCATTTTCACAAAGCAGACATGGAGCAGAAATGAGATAATCAAACTAATACCGATGCAATGTCTGGGACCTCCAAAGACAACTCCCAGGCATCCCCACAATAAGGGGCCAATGTCCTGGAAGACAGTAAAGGAATTGCACCAAGGAGCATGAAGTGTTTACAAACGGGTGATTTAAATCCACATTGTGTGTCTCTGTGGTTGAGTGATTCCTAGGGCTGGAGGAGCAGTCCATCACCTTCCTATACTAGGATGTGTCTATAGTTTCTCCTTCTGATGTACCAATGGGTTCTTTTCCTCATTTGACTGTTATAAACAAAACTGCTTTGCATAATTTTGCATATGTGTACCTATATTTGCATGAAATTGGAATTTCTAGTTTAAAAAGAAAGTGCATGATTAACTTCAGAAGAAACTCAGAGGATGGTTTTCAAAGTGGTTGTAACATATTATAATTGAACCAACAACCTTGAAAGTTCCACTAGGTTCATATCCTACTAACGATAGATGTTAAACTTTCTAATTTTACCGATTTTGGTATCTGTAAATTGGCATTCCTTTCTTCTTTTTTTTATATAGAAGTTGAACTTTTACAGAAAAATAATGAAGAGGGAGGCAATGATGGGCCAGGAAGACACAGAGCGGGTTTTTGTCTCACTTCCCCATGTGCCTGGAGCACTGTGGGTGCACCAGTGCTGTCATCTGCTGTTGAGCGGTAATAGACAGCCTCATCCTCAGGCTGGAGCCCTGTGATGGTCAGGGGAGGCCCTGCCACTTGCCTTGGGGCCAGAGAACTGAGCTGGGATCCACGAGGGCCGAGAAGTTCCAAACATCACAGATTTGGGGGTGCCCCCAGGGAGCTGCTGGTACCAGCCAGCACCAAGTACTCCAAGGATAATATAGCTCCCCTTCATGTCATGGTGACTGTCTGTTCAGGAGACCCTGACACCGAAGTTTCCTGCATCAGCCCAGACTGTGCCCAGGACCCTGGAATGAAGGAAAGGGACACACAGGAAATATGAGTCTGGAGTCATTCCTGCATCACATTACCAGGACAAATGGAACATGGCAGAGCCTGAGTGTTCTCTCTCTGTCCCTTCTCCTGACCCCCTGACAGCTGGTCACCTGGGCAGAGAGTGAGGAAGATGAGGGGGAAGGGAGTCCAGGCCATGGTGGAGATGTCCCCAAAGCTCTGCTTCCCCAGGTCCCACAGCTGCACCAGAGTCACCCACCACCTCTTTTACTTACTCAGGGAGGGAGGACCCCAGATGCAAATCACTGCCCACCCCTGGAGCACCTCCCACCCCTGAGCTCTCCCTCAGTCCTCTCTGCTTGGGGCTGGCAGGGCCTGGCCTGAGCTTCCTCAGGGGACAAGAACACTTGGTTGCTTTTCCCCAGAGGGTGCTGAGCAGCAGGGCCCCCTCAAGGATCCAAGTTGCTAGTGTCCTCTCTGGGCAGGCCCACAGTGTTCCCTGCTGCCTCAGGATCAGATTCACTCAAGCCTGGGGTGCAGAGCAGGGGACCCTGGAGAGAGAGAACTGGTCCTACCTCCTGCCCGCTGCCCCCTCCTCACAGAGAGGGGGCATCTTCACAGCCCAGGAGCCTCCTCTTCAGGCTGCAGCCCCTTTACCACAACTCAGCCAGGAGCTCAGGGAAGGGGCCTCCCCAGCAGGCAGTCACTGAAGATGTTTATCCACTGAGTATGTCACTGAGGGAATTTGCTCAGGATCCAGTAACCAGGAGGAAAAAGGACAGTGACAGACCAGCCAAGACCTAGCAGCTGTGAATCCCAGAATCCTGACTGTCCTCTCTCTGGTGCCCCTTTCCCTCAGGGGCAGGTGGGGGCTCCCCTAACCCTCCTGGCTCCTCCCCTCCCTCATCCCTGATGGGGAAACACCCCAGGGAGGCTGGGAGGAGAGGCAGCCAGTGTCAGGGAGAGAGAGCTCAGCTCACCCTGGGGCTGCTCCACTCACACCAAGCATCTCCTTTGTGTGAGGTCAGACATAGGGCTGATGGAAGCCAAGGGGTGGGGGTCCACAGAGAGAATGGGGAGACTGGGGAGCAGAGGACTGAAGGGGAGAGGAGGGGATCCAGCAGAAGGGGTTCCTGGGTGTTCATCTGGGTTAAATTGGCCATGGTGGGAGGAAATAGAACCTGTTACATGGAATTCTGCACCACGGATTGCAAACAAGACATGCAGGTCAAGTCAGGACCCTACCTGTATTTGTAAATAAAGCTTTATTTAAAAGCACCCACATCAGTTCCTTTATATGCTGTCTGTAGTTTCTATCTCTCCCAATAGGTCAAGTTGAGCAGTTGCAACTGAGGTCATTTGGCCTAAAAAGTTAGAAGTATTTGAAAAATGACCCTTTACCCCCAAATTTGCCTCCTTCTGCTCTAGAATGGCTCTTGCAATATGGAAACCACTGGCCCTGCATGGCAACAAGTCTGAATTGAGATCTGCTGTAAATGTAAAATAGACACCAGATTTAGCAGGCTTATTACTAAATAAGGAACATGAAATATTTCTTTAATAATTTACTATATTGAACATAGTTTGAAATGATAATAATTGGATATATTTAGAGGAATAAAATATATGATAAAATACTTTCATCAATTTGCTGTTGGTTTGTTTTATTTTTTGTTTGTTTTTTTCTTTGTTTTCTTTCCTTTTTAAAATTGGGTTCTACATTTCATGGTCTATGTGGCTTTCATTACATTTGTGTTGGAAAGTGCCCTTCTAGAGTGAGGGACTTGGGTGGCTGGGAGTGAGGTGGTGACTCAGGCAGTGTTCTGTAGGAATGTGAAATTTGGGGTCTTTATGGTCAGAAAAGCACAGCTGAATTAATGTCTGCCCCTTGTTCCCTAGGATTAGCAGAGTCCACTATTCCTTCAAAATATCATCTATCCCTTCACATTGATTTTTACTTATTTTTAAGATTATTTTTTAAAATAGAAATGCACTTTGAAACAAAGTAGTTATATTCTAGCTTACCTTACAAAAATTACATGTTTTCTTTCCATAACTTTCCATAAGGTCATAGTGAAAAGAGATTCATCTACCTGGATGAGAATTAGTGGCCATCAGGAGTAAAAGAAGGGTGTCAGATCTGAGAAGGATCATCAGAAGAGCTGGCCCTGGAATCTGCTGTCAGGAACACCCTGAGGCTCCCAAACACCCTGAGCTCTGAACACAAGACAAACCATCTTCTGTCACCACTATTTCCCCCTAGGGTGAGTCTCCCCTCCACAAACGAGTACTGTCTCCCTGTGCAGTGGAACCAAGCTCAGGGCCAGGGGGGATGCCACAGGCTCAGTCTCCTGGGGCCAGTTTTGAGAAGCTGCTGAAATTTTATTGTCTCTCAGGTCAGAGCTCTTCTAGGCAAATATGTTCCTTGTCCCCCACTGTCTATGCCTCTCTCTGCACCCATCCCAGTGTGGGGTGTCCATGGGGAAGAGGAGAAGATGACCAAAATTGCAGGCATGGGGGGGGCCACACCTAGGCAATCCCAGGGCCATGGGGGCCTCACAGGCATATGAAAATCACCCAGCTTTAATGACTCAGTTTACCCAGTGCTATAGAGAAATTGAGGGGCTCCCCAGCTGGCATTGCCCATCTTTGCTGCTTTCTCAGATTCAGCCCTACAGTGCCCTCTGCTGCCCCCTAAGAGGGATTCCCCAGGGCCCTCTAAGCCCTTTAAGAACTCCCAGCAGAGGCCCTGTTTCTGCAGAGGGTCTTTTCTAAAGTAACCACCCAAGGAGGACTAGAGACCACACTCCCCTATACTTCTGTGCTGGGACCTTAAATTTCACAAGATTTAAATTCAGGGCAAAAGGGCCATTCCTCCCATGACATCTGGCTTTTGGGATCAAGCATCCTTCACAAAAACATTCTTAGCTTAAAACTTCACCATACAAAGGAGGACATAGATTGAAAATGTGAAAATCGCTCTGCACACCTTCTCCTTCCTGGAAATTCCTGAAAAGTCCCTTATGCTCTCTCAGGGTAATCACAACAATATATATCATATATTCCTCCAGAAAATTTGAGATTCTGTTGGCTTTCACGTGGGGAATTGGCATCCACCCAAATCCCCAACCAGATATTCCATCCTCATATTAGATGTTTCTCTTTTCCTGACACTCAAAAGTCACTCAGCCTCCAGGTCTCCCCAACCACACCTCCACATTGGATTTGTAATTCCCCTTCATCCCTCCTTTTCCAGTATCTTTTATCTAGGAAAGGGCATCATCATCCTACCTTTGAATCACTGCCCCTGCCTCCTAACTGGTCTCCTATTCTCTGTTCTCACCACAGTTTCCCCTTCACTTCTTCCTGCATCTGATGCTAGAGGGTCTCTCTAAAGGCCAGTTGACAAAGTCACTGCCCAGGTGTGGACTCTTCCTTGATCTCATGTGGCCTTTACAGTCAAGCTCACACTTCTCAGGGTGGGTTTTCTCAATGATCTGGCCAAGTCCTTCCTTCTCATCCACAGACATCCAGAGTTGCTTCTCCTGACCCTGTTCACTCCATTGTCACTTCTCTCAATTTTTGGGCTGCACAACCAAAATTTCTTTTCTTCTCTCTCTTTTTGGAGCTTGCTGTTGTCAAATCCTAGAGCCTTCTTCCCCTCATGATGTCAATCTGGTCCATTCCCATTAATTCTACAGGATTCATCACAGTAGATTCTCCCCTTCTGGTCATGCTTCTGTGGCCCAAATCAGTTCCAGCACAAACCCTCACAGGGGATGTTTCTCAGTCTGTTCCACCTTGCACACTTGAATTCTCCTCTCAAAGCTCTGCCAAGGAGCTGGTAGGATAAGGTGGAGATGAGAACTAAAGGAATGATTGAGGAGATGGATGTCCTGAAGTGTGAAGAAGAAAGTTTTAAAAAGCCTTACTGGGGCATCACTGTCCATTGCTAATGAACCAAGAGCATGGCCCATCCACACCATGATAGCAGAAGCTAGAGATTTGGACACTGGATGATGACATGGAATTGAATGGTTGGGGATAAGTTGGATGAGTGAATAGTCCTTCAGCTCTTCCTGGCATCACATTTATTTTATTATTTCCTTTATGAAAATGTCACAAATATTTCTGACCTCTCTTCTCTTTATAAATGTTTGTTTATAATGACATTGTCGAAGAGATCTTAATAAATTTAGAATTGGACTGTATATAAATATTTGTTGAATGGGTCATTCTAATCATTCTATGTGGATTTATTGAGTTTTGTTAGTAGTCACAACTGGAGAGAGTCACTTCATTTCATGGTTCTTTCTAACTCCCAATACTATCCAGTGGGAACCAAGTCACATCTTCTCACAGGTCCATGACCCCCAAGTCTGTGGGTAGTGAAGAGGCAGAAGAAGTTTGTAGGTTTTTGTCTTGCTTCCCAGTGAACATGGGACAGGGGGCATGGCCCTCAGGCTGCTGTCCACACTGAGCAGGAATTGTCAGACTCATCCCCAGGCTGGAGCCCAGAGAAGCTCAGGGAGGCCACGTTGCCTGACCTGGAGTCCAAGAATCTCTCTAAGACCCCCAAGGCCCAGTTGTTACTCCTGTGGGTCAGGAGCCTGGGGGCTGGGGGAGCCATGCTGCTCCCTGGTTGCCAATGTTGTTGCTGTTTCCAGTGCAGGTGACAATGGCCATGTGTCCTGGGCCCTGAGACACTGAGGGCAGCTGAGTCAGTCTTGCCTGGGCCACACACACTGGATCAGGGAGATACAGAGTGACAGTGAGCTGAGGGAGGAAGGGAGTGGGGCCAAGGGGCTGAGACCCCACCGGGAGTCTCCCACACACATTACATCAGCCCTCACCTGGGCAAAGAGTGAGGAGGGGGAGGAGGAGGCATGAGGTCTGTGGGTCATGATGCTGGTGACAAAGCTCTGCCTCTGGAGACTCCAGTGTGAACCCTGGGCTCCCCTAAGTCTCTTTTATTTTCTCCCAAGGCCCTGGGAGGGAGGATTCCTACATTCAAATAGGCCCCTGCTCCTTGACACCCCCAGTGCCTCAGGCCTTGGGCAATGTCTCCATAGCTGAGGGTAGAAGAGGAGCAGAGAGTGTCATCTGACTGGGGTCCTTGGAGTGAGACCTGTGGGCCTTGGGAGTCCTGACAGCTGCAGTCTGGCCACAGCTCAGTGACCTCATTGTTCTCACTCCCTCCAACCCACTGAGGCTTTCCCAGCTGGGAGGGCCCAGCACCCTCACCCTGAGGACAGCCCCACAGCGCCCCCTGCTGGCCACGCTGCTCTTGGCACCACCAGGTGAGGGACCCACTGAGCCACTGAGGACCCCTGACCTGCATCCTGATTGGGCTGGTGGCCCCACTGATGTGGACACTGAGGATGGTGTCCAGGGTTGAGTGGGTGAGGATAGAGCCACAGCAAACAAGCTAGCTGACATGGTGGGGAGAGTACAGAAATCAGCAAGCAGCTCACTCTTCTGATTTATATTTTATTTTATGAAATAAAACAAAGTTTAACTTCTTACCAGACATGGGCCAAAATTAATAGACTCTTTCATACTGTGGGTTAGCTGGCACTCCATGGCCTGTGTTTAGGAAGATGCCTTCAATTCCTTCAAGTTTTTTTCAAGCAACCCCATCCCTGTAGCATCAATTGATGCAGAGTGTGAAGATAGTCTTTATGCATTCAAATCTCATGTCCACTCATTTAATTTTATGGTTATGTCTGAATAATTTAAGCCTGATTTTATTTCTGTATTTATAAATATTTGAAACTATGTTCTTTCTGAAGAATTCACTCATTTTTTTTAACAACACCTACAACTGGCTTAGATTCTATGGAGCAGCAGGACTTTATTCAATAAATTGGAATCTGGTTCCATTTCTACCTCCTCAGACCCTCCAAGCGCTCTTACACTCACCCTCCCAGCCCTCCTCTCTTTGCTCCACCATAGCATATCTTGTTCTCATTGCCACTTTTCCTTGTTCATCCTCTGTTTCCCCATGACAGCCTCACACTGAGCCTGGGACCCTCCCTGCCTTGCCCACACTGTGTGCTGACCCTGGAGCTGAGCCTGCACATAGTAGGTGTTCAGCTAATGGTGTGGATGGACACACCTCTCCCTCCATCTTCACTCCTGAGGCAGATCCAGCTGGCCTTTGAGTCCCTCTGTCTGTCCTGACCCCTTTCATGGACTCTGTCCCCAGGTGGTCTGTTCCTCTGCATCAAGGAATTTTTGCTCAATCTGAAACAGTTAAACAATGTGTTCACCCAGGATTTAATTTTGGACAGAATTTCAGATGACAGGTTTACGATCTTTAGAACATGGTACCTGGAGGGAATCTGAGACCCTGATTTTTGGCCAAAATCAAACACCAATAAGGAGATTAATAGTCCTGCCTGAGGCCTGGGGGCTGCACAGGCTGCCCCATTGTGGGGTCACCAGCCTGTTCATGTCTCATGTCCCCATGGCCTGGAGGGCCCTGTGGCTGCCATCCCAGGCTGAGCAGTGACAGCTGGACTCATCCTCAGGCTGGAGACCAAGATACCAGGGAGGCCACGTCCCCTGACCCAGAGCCTGAGACTTGGACCCTGACCCCACCAACCACTGCTCCCAGAGATGAGGAATTTGGGGCCCTGCCCCCAATGTCACTGCTACTTCCAGAGCAGGGGACAGTGAATATCTGCTCCACAGATTGGACACTGCAGATGCTGAGTCAGCACAGACTGAGCCCAGGACACTGCGTGTCAGCAGACAGAACACCAGATGAGTGGGACAGGGACAGTGGACAGGGATGCATGTTGGGTCCCCTGTCCTTCCCCCAGCCTGACCCCCAGCCTCCACACACACATGCAAGTGAATGGGAAGGGTGAGGGGAGGGGCCCAGGCCCTGGTGGAGACCCCCCCATGACCTTCTGTCCTCAGGCTCCTCAGCTGGGCTGGGGACCCCCAAGTCCCTCTTATCCCCTCCAGCAGCCTCAGGTGCGGGAGGGTCCCTCATGCCACACAGCCTCCTCCCTGGGTGTCTAAGCCCCATCCTGGGCCTGGAACCTAGGGTCACCTGGAAAGCCCTTCCTGGATTAGGTGGAGCTGGCTCAGGGGTCCTGGCCTGTGACTCCCCAGGATCCTGTGAGGACACAGCTGCTGGGCCCAGCGAGCACAGGGCAGAGGGTGCCAGACCAGGGCAGGTGGAGGGTTCCCAGCTGGGACAGCAGCACAGACCCTTGGGAAGGCCTCAGTGCCCCCTGCTGCCTGAGGCCTGGGCACACACATACTCTCTTCACTCTCCACTTTCCCCCTCACTGAGAAGCTCAAGCTGGGCCATGGCCACATCATTATGCACATTAATCTCCTGTCCCACCAGCTTCCCCTGCCAGGTCCCCCCTGCCCAGCTCACCATGCAGATTACAGGACAGTCCTGGGATCCCAGCCTTGCTGAAGGAGCACCCCTGGGAGTACCCTGGACAGAGGTCCTGTGTGCTCTGCTCTTTTTTTCTCCCTTGGATCAGACCAGAATCTTCTCCCCAAAACCTAGACCCTACCCTGGAAGCCCTGAGCCTCTCCCTCTGCCCTGCCCTCTCCTCTTTTCCCCTGAAAACAAGCTTACAGTAGACTCTAGGTCTCTGGCTCTGTGTGGATAGAAGCAGAGAGAACTGGACTTCCGGTATCTTCCTTCAGTGAGTGTGTGGAAGCTGGGATGAGGGGGGTTCCTATGAGGGGTGGCCTCTGCTGGGTGCAAGACCCCTATTAGGACAAGGAACATCCCCCTTGTCAGAGCTGAGAGCATCCATCCCTGCAGAGGTTCTGACCCAGGAGATCCATGTGGACATTAGAATGATTATTTACCAAGATAAATACCCCTCACTGAATGTGACCCATCACTGAATGGTGACTCTATGGTAACTCTGCAGGGAGGAGCCTGCCCTGGAGGACAGGAGCATCATGGCCCTGGGTGTCTGGAGATGAGACCTCCTCCCTGCTGTGACCCCGGGGCCCTGTGTGACCCCTCCAGGGTTCAAATCTGTGGAAAGTTAAATACAGCAGGGGTCCAGAGGAAATAAGTGCACATGTTCCAGGTTTAACTAAGTTCAGCTAAATAGCATCCTTGTCAGTTTTAATAAAGAAAAGGAAGATCCTCCACACAGATGATGTGTCCAGGGCCTGAATCAGAGGCTGCCGGGCTTTCAGATTTTATTTTTTCTGTTGATGGAACTCCTTGGCCTTGGACTAGTATAGAGAGAGAAATGTATTTTTCATGAAAAACTCTTCTGATTTTTGTAAACTTTTAACTTTTACTTATAGAAAGATGTAAAATTCTAAAGTAGTGGGTAATTTTTAGCAAATAATAGAGACTTTTCTGTCTGAAACTTGCTGGGCTCCTGCTGTTCTGGCCCATGGGCCCAGCCCCTTACTAGTCTCTGCCCAGAGACCTGGGTGCTGCTTGTTGGTCCTTCTTGACTGTGTGTCCCCCTGTCTCTATGGGCAGGTCCTCCAGGGCCCCATGTGGGTTGTGCCCAGGCTCCTCCTCTCAGCCTGGCTCTGGGGCTCCTCCTCCTCTGACATCTTCCTTTGTCAAGAATGGTGGCCTGCGGGCCCTCTGCCCCGCCCCCCCAGCCCCAGGGATTGGAGAATGATTGAGGTTCAGACTTTCCTGTCATCTCCTGATGTGTCACCAGCATCTCATCTTGGTCTCCTTACTGGGACTAGATCTCTTTGCTTGAAGCCTGAACTCATAAAGGAGGTGGGAGGGTGGCCCCAGCCTATCTTCTCTCAGTGCACACCCCCAGGTCCCCAGGACAGGAAGGGATCACTGTCACCACTGAGCTGCTCCTGCTGCACACCTCACCCCTCATCCTTCAAATCCTTTGGATGAGCCAGGCCCTGTCAGACTCCTTTACAGGTGATGCCCAGGTAATTTAAGGAAGGTTCATGAGAACATACTACACTTGCATATGTCAGGGACTAAGCCGGAAAGAAGTGGAACCTCAAAATGATTTATATATTGAGGAGTTGAATACTGTGACCACCTCCAGAGTATGGGCAGTTATAGGGAACCTCCCAGGCCCAGTGGGAAGGAGGGCTGGTCACACAGGGGCAGGTGCCCCTCACCTGGTCAGTGAATGGCAATGGAGGCCTCCTGTCTGTCAAGGCCACCTCTCCCCAGCCCTGCCTGCCCTCTGAGAGACAACAAACCCTGAGGGTCAACCACACATGGTGCCCAGGGGCCTCCTTCCTGATCCCCATACTCTTCTCCACTGCTGGCAGGTCAAGTCTGTCTGCGATCAATCCTGAGGTCACCACTTCCTGGTGGTTGGAGGGCCCAGATCTCAGCAACACCTACTGGACTCTCTGAGGTAAACTCTCCCCCAACACCTGTGTGTTAAATAAATCTTCTGCTGCTCACACAACACCAAACACATGCACACAATCCTCTATTGTATACCTTACAGTGAAAATATTACTTCCAAATATGACAAAAGTTATATGTGAATGGCTTTCCTGAGATAAAATTTGCCTACCAGAAAACTCACATCATTTAGGTGTGCAATTAAGGGAGTTTCAGCAAATTCACAGAGTCACCGCAGTCTGGATTTAGAAATTCCCATGAAGCCCCATGATCCCTTCAGCCCATTTCAGGCCATCCCCACTCCCAGGGCCAAGCAACCATTAACTTAGTTTATGAATCTATAGATGTGACTTTCTGGAGCATTTCATATAAATGGACTCATACAGTGTGGGGTCTTTGCAAGATACTTTGCATCAGTTTCTGAGGCTCATTCATGTTACATATGGACCATTAATTTAAAAGTTCCCTTTTTAATTAATCTTATTTTCAGACACTCCATATCTAGAAAACATACACTCCCACTTCCCCCTTCCCCCTGTCAGTACATATTTTTTTTAATTGATGATTTGAATTCCATTATATGGGTACACCACATTTTGTTTATCCAATCACAAATTGGTGGATGTTTTGATTGTTTCTACTTTTGGTTACAACATGGAAAACCACTAGAACTATTTGTGTACAAATCTGTCCAGATATATATTTTTCATTTCAAGTCAAACTTATGATTTGAAATGCAGGTAATATGATAACTCTGTGTTATAATTTTGTTTTCTTAATTATTAAGCAATAAAATTGATATTTTGGGCAGTCAGTTCTACAACCTTCAGCCTAGTGTAGATCTCGGTCACCTCTATTACAATCAGGATTCAGAGCAGCTCCATCAAACTTCCTTCCACAAATAACCCTGTGCTGCCTTTGACAGTGACACCTTTGCCCCACCCCTCACCCCTGGCAACAACTAACCTGCTCCCATCCATGTGGTTCTAACTTTGCAAGAATATCATTAAATGGAGAGAGACAGTCACCTACTCCCCAGGCCCAGCAGCACTGGAATCATGAGGCAGCTGCATCCCCTGGAGGAATAAGAAGGAAACACCCAGTGCTTTCATCACTCAGGACAACAGACACTCTCTGGGAGCAGGTGCCAGCCTGAGTCGAGAGCAGAGAAAAGTTTTTGTCTCACTTCCCCACCCATCTGTTTCACTGTGTAATACCCACTGTTGTAGCTTACACCACAGAAATAGTCAGCCTCGTCCTCAGCCTGGAGGTTGCTGATGGATAAGTAGCGGTCGGCCCCAGAGCTGGAGCCCAAGAAGCGATCAGGGATCCCATCACCCTTGCTCTGGCTTCCATCACTTTTCACTTGCATCACATACTGGGGGCCCTTCCCTGGCCTCTGCTGGAACCACTCAATCCAGTAGCTGCTGTGCTCACTGCTCAGGGTGCAGGTGAACTTGACTGAGGCTCCCAGGGAGGCAGATGCAGAGGGCGGCTGTGTCAGCACAGGCTGGGACAGGGACAGGGACCCTGCAAACACAGACACCCATTAGGGCCTGGGGGAAGCACAGGAGGGAAGGACATTTCTGACTTGGGGTTGGGGTCTTCCCAGCTCTCTCAGCATCAGGGCACTGAGGAGGGTCCTGACCTGTGCAGTGAATGAGGAGGCTGAGGAGGCCGAGTGGTGTCCAGGCCATGGTGCAGACCCCAGAGCTCTGCTGAGGCAGACATGCCCCAGGCCTCTCTTATCCCCTCAGTCCCCAGGGGCAGGGCCCTGCATGCAAATGGTCTCCTCTTCCCCTGGCCAGCCCACCCCTCCCTGGGCCCCTTGTGTGGCCCCAGGGGCTGGTGTCATTGCTGGGAGGGCAGGGCCTGGGCTGGGCCTGGCTGAGGCTCCCAGGGGCCCAGAGAGGACCAAGCTGCAGGGCCCAGTGAGCACTGAGCAGGGCAGGGAGGCAGAGTCTGGTGTCCCAGCTGAGAGCCGGCAGGCCCACAGTGTCCCCTGCTGCCCAGGCCCAGCTCTATCATGTCTGGGACCAGATGACAAGTGACACTGATAGAGGCTCCTGCCCCCTCCACAGGGCCTGACTATTGCCCAGGGCAGAGCAAGGTTCTCATTTTGGGTGGCCTTCTCCTTACCACCTTCCAGGCCTTAGATTTTTGGGGCTTCCTCATTAGGATTCAGATACCAATGATCCCTCTATATAAGGAGTCCTCAGGGGAAGGAGTGTTTCATGCATGTACTATACAGGAAATAAAAATACCCATTGGCTGACAACAGAGGCAGTGGATCCATGAACTCACTTCCAGGCTACTCAGGAAGCCAAGACTCTATTCTTAATGGATCCCTCAACTCAATGGAGAAAGTGGTGAGTGTTTGGGGAAAGTAACATTGGCAGCCTTGTGTTGTTTACTAAATTCATAAAAAATTGGGGAGAAAACTAGAAAGTAAAGAAGCTGCTAGTGGGAGTGGATACTGAGAAACAGCTGATTTGGGGCTTAGGAAGGTTTTCAGGGAGGTTCAAGAAAGGGTATGAGTTTCAGCTTCCATGGAAAGATCTGAAAAAAATGTCAGTGACTTTTCTGATACAAAGACTGTAGTAATAACAGGGAAGGTCACAGGGGAGAAAGAGGAGTGGAAGAAAGGAAGATAGACCCTAGAATTTAACAGGGAAGTCTTGAATCAGAGACAGGAGGTCTGTGCTGTAGAAGACTGGAGGGGAAGCCAACAGGCAGACTGGGCAGGAGGCAGAGGGGAGGGCAGGTATGCTGGGGATTTGTCCTTTGTCATCTTTATTTATGTGTTTAGAGGAAGAGGAGCCTCTCCAACCACTTCCCTCTGCAGTTGTCCTTGCATGGAATGTGGGTTTCTATTTATCCAACACAACTTTTCTTGATGAGAAACTTCTCTTAGTTTCTTGACTTATTTTTTTCCATTCTCATGGTCTTGTTATTAGGAAAACATGTATTGCAGGGGTCTTTTTAGAAATTAAGACTCTGGGGCTTCACTCCAGGGCAACTGAATCAGAATCCGCACTTTACCATCTCTAGTTGGTTCTCAGGCACATCACCCTTTGAGCTGCCCTGGTCTCATGTGTGCCCTCGTGGGCTTGGTTGGGGATTGGTGCTCACTCCTCAGACTATTCAGCATCCAGCCCACCCATTTGGCAAAATAACTGTTTCCCATCCTGTGCAGTGTACCCCAGGGATAATGAGATCCTGGCTTCCTGTTGCAAAGATTGCATCTCCCTGTGACCCCACAAAATGCACAGAAATTAGCAGAAGGGTTTTAATAATAAGGTGACCATCAACTGTTTATTTGTATAGTAAAAATTTAGAATTGGCCAAATGCTATAGCGTGAAAATAGCACTTACAATCAAAATAATATTAAGCAATCCCTAAATAACTGTGTACTTTTTAAAACACAGGAAATCAGTTATAATAATCTTAAATCATAAATAACAAAATAAGTGTATAAAAGGTATATTATAAGCATAGTGTCTGGTAACAATTTGGAATAACTGAAAACAAACACTAAAGCAATGCATGCCAATAGAAATATATTTATATTAATTTTATTGGAAAGAACAATTTCTAAAATAGTTTTGTAATTTTTGATGTTTATTTTATGCAATGCACTGCATTGCTTGTTTCAAAATACAACATAATAAAACATGTCAGGATGTATGAAATGAGGGTCTCTTCCCTTTGTTCAAAGTCAGCCACATGTGATGTTGGAGGATGCTTCTTTCCATTCCTGCTCCATGTGGATGTCAGTATCATTGGATTCTGATGCTGTTAGACCAAGTGATGCTAAACCATTCATGGATATTCTCACCTTTATGGCTCAAAAAGAGACAGGAGTCAATTCAGACCCTTCCCTTCATCTTTCTCTCTATAGATGGTCAAAATTCAGCAGCCCTGAGAGCTGTAGTTCTGATCATGTGATCTCCATGATACTTGATCATATTTACAGTCAGGCTCAGCCCAGAGCAGATGTCTGTCTTACTTCCCCACGTGGGTCTTGGTGTGCTGAGATCCGCTGTCAACCAGCCGGCAGTGGTGCTCAGCCTCCTCCTCGGGCTGGGCCCTGAGAGGGTGAGGGCAGCTTTGTCCTAAGGAGGGAGCCTGGTCACAGTCCATAGGTGTGTGTTGTTTGTGTCATAAATCAGTGTCCTGAGGGCCTGGCCAGACTTCTGCTGGAACCAGTAGGGTTTTAGTAATAACAAGATGGGGACATGTTCAGTGAGGGCTCCCGAGTCACCACAGCCTGAGAACTGACTCCTGAAATGAAAAAGACACATGTGAGCATGAGGAAAGCAGAGTCTCTGAAACCTCCATGAACCTGGGCAGTGAGTGAGGAGGGGAGGGGAGTCCAGGCCATGGTGATGATGCTCCCTGGACCCTCTGCACCCACCACTGGGGCTAGATCCTCTGAGGGCTCTTTTATCTTCTCCTCAGCATGCTGGGGGAAAGGAATCTGTTTTCAATCTGCACAGTGGACACATTACCACCCAATTCTGGGCCCTCAGCCCTGAAATCAGCTCCACTGTCTGGGGGAGGCCTGCGGTGGCTGAGAGCTCTGGGTTAGTCCCCTGGGAGGAAGCAGGTGCTGGAACATTTTACATGGGCCAGTGAACTGGGGTCCAGGGGCCCTTAGATTTGAACCACTTGCATCTCCTTCTGGCCACTGAGAAGATCCACAGCGCCCCCTGCTGGCTGCCTTGGCCTGAGCATGTGTGGTTCCCTCTCATTCATTGAACAAAGGTATTGTTTTTATCTTTCTGACACATCCACTGTATTTCCCAGGCCAACCTGCATTATTGCTTCTCTCTGCTTTGCTCACTCCTGTCTGTACATTTTTCTGTGGTTATTGCTTAAAAGCCACCCCAGAAACTACATTTCAATTTCAGGGTTAACTATTCTTAGCTGTTTCTTTGAATGTTTTTACTAAATAAATTATAATTAATATAATTTATTATATTAAGAGGCATAACATTTTAATGCCATTTTTTGAACCTCAAGTTCCATAAACAGCTGATTTTAGGTGACATTTATTTAATAATGCCCTTTAGAAAAGTTTACATGGAACATTCAAGGACACAGATTTGAGACTAAGTATTCCAGGATTTGCTAACAGATCTGAGTCAGGCCAAGAGAGCACTAGGCTCTGCAGAACCAAGACAATGAGGGAAAATCAGGACCCACTTAAAAGCTGAGAAGCACAAAGTGTCCCTTTCCTGACTGAGGACAGCAACAGCTCTTAGTACTGTTTCTGGTGCTGGCAGGAAACCCCAGATCTTTTTTTTTTTTTCCTTAAAGAATTTTTTTGTGTGTGTGAGAGGTGTAGCCATTGCTGGGCATTAAAAAGCCACTTATCCACAACAATGCCATCTTGAGGGAAAAAAATTGGGTTAATTCCATTCCCACTTTCTAGGAGCCATCACTGATTTGTGTTTGCTTCACTTTATGCATTATAAGCCTAAGGAAACTTTCAATGGAGTCACTGGTACCAAGTATTATGTATTAGTATTAGTATGTGTTATGATACCCTATAAAGATCTTGCATCTTATCAGAACACAGCATCTGGATTAGGTCTGTATTTCCTATTCTGTTTTCCAGCTCTGTTATAAAATAAAATTTCTTCTCTGGACTTTGGTGTGGATTTTATAGATGCTCCTAGTTCAAGTTGAGTTCTCTTGGAAAGAACAGTTCAGGTTTAACTACAGATGGTCACTGCTGTACCTTAGTGTGACCAGACACTGGCTTTCCATTTGGAGAGAAAGGAGGAAGATATGGTGGGAGAGGAGAAGAGAGCTGGAGAGGACACAGCTGCAGGCAGGGCTGTTCTCTTCCTCACGCCTGCTGTCTACACATCAGTCTTTACTTTAACTGTTCACTCCCATTCAGTTAAGTAGAAACCAAAAAATCCAATATGTTCTTCTAAATGTCTTTATCCATGTTGAAACTTGCCCTACTTTTCCATGAGCAAGAAAACATAATTAGAAAGATGTGAGACTATAAAATGTGAACACTTAATAGACTGAGTAGACAGACCAAAGCATCAGTTAATCTTTAACAATGAAAGTGTTAGGACCTGGTTTGGTGGTAACTGTGAAGGCAAGGAGCATAGCTAATGCCCTTGTAATTAAAATATTTCATTTTGAGGTGCTATGAAGGGTAGACCTTCAGAAATTTTGACCTCAACTTCAAAGTTTGGAAAAGGAAGTATATAGGAAAACCCTTCAAGTTGTGTGGCCTTGATTCAGGAATCTCCAGGCAGGGGGGTCTGTGGTTGTGAAACACTCAAGAATGATTCTATTCCAACCTTAAGAATTAGGTCGCATCATCTATAATGACTCTACCTGCTCCCTCTACCTCCCTCCTCCAACCCCATCCAAAAAGGGAAGCTCAAACCACAGCAGGCTGTGCATTTTGCCAACTCTCCCTTTTCCAGAAGGCCCTGGAGCCCAGATGGGGCCCAGAACAAGGCAGAGTTAGGAGGGAGGGAGTGAGGAAGGGAAGAGGCAGTGGCTGCAGCAAATAGCTCCCTCTCACAGCAGCTTCGCACTCCGCTGGCCCCTCAGTGAGCCACTGCCTCCAGGTCCTCTTTGTGGAGGGGCAGATAAGGGACAGCATAGTCTGTGCCGCTTCACCGTCGCCCTCATCGGGCTGGGCCAGGTGCATGTGCATGGCGAGCTCCTGCAGCACCGCGGCGCGCCCGATCTTGTCGTTGCGCCTTATCTCCATGATCAGGTCTTCCAGGATCTGGAACTAGAGCCTGTGGCTGCGCTGCACGGAGTTCTGGATCTGCAGCCCATAGGGCTGCTTGCCGCTGAGCAGTTCACGGGCGATCTTGCACTCCCGCTTGCGGTAGCGGCATCAGGCTGTGAAGGTTTGGAAGTTGTGCCATCTCAGCCCGCCCTCCTTGGCGCCCTCCTGAGCCGGCGCGATATGCACCGCGGCTGGGCTCAGCGGCTTGTCGCGGTGCAGCCATTGACCACCGGGCCTCGCCGGCCCTGGCTCGCGTCCATCAGGAAGATGTTGCACAACCTGGAAGTTACCAACGGGCAAGGCCCAGTGTGGGTCCTGCGCCTGCGACACGAACTCCACCAGGTCCCCGGCTTGCACTTGCTGAGCAGGTTCTCCCATGTGTAGGTGGGTGTTCAGCGCCGGAGGGCCGGCCGAAGCTCTTCTGGCGGATGCACTCGTCGGGTAGAACACGGAACACGCCGCGTCATGTACCCGCGGGTCATGCGGCTGCGGCGGGGGCAGCGGTGGCCTGTCCCAGCTGTCGGACAAGACGTTGGCGCAATCGGGCCCCAGGGGTGGCGGCTGTGGCTCCACGTCCTCGCCCTTGAGATTTTAGAGACGCCAATGCATTGCCGATTGTCCAGGTCCACACCGGGATTGTTATATTTTTAAACTCATGAACATCCCAAATAATGAATAATAAAACATTCCAACTATTCAGAAAGACAGAATAAAATACACCCGTCACCACCCAGATGTAACCAATTTCTCAAACGTGTTTTCCTCCACAATGTTCTGTTCATCTTTTTCTTTTTAATGCTTTTTATTCTTGCTAAAATATTTTAGCAAATTACCAACAGCATGTCATCTCACTTCTAAATACTTCATGGAAATATGAATATCTTAAAAATAAGAATACTCCCTACGTAACCATAAAACCATTATCACACCTAATGAAACTTACAATAAACCCCTAATATCATCCAAAAACCAATCCATATTCATATTTCTCTTACAATCCCTAAAGTATTCTTTTATAGATGGTTTGTTTCTTCTAGGAATCCATCAGGGAATTTGGCTGCAATGTCTCAAATACCTTTTCATCTAGGATAGTCCTCTATTCCTATTGATTTTATAATGTAACAGAAAACAAAACCAAAACTTGGATTTGAATGATTTTCATTTTCTTTTCTACTGTCTTATCTGTCTGTTCTTTCTCATCTTCCTTGCTTTTCAAACTTTTAAAAAGGATTCCATTCTTTCTTCCATTAATTAGGAAGTTACACACTCACTCTATTCCTTTCCTATGTATTCTAGAAATTAAAACATGCATCCAGGGCTTGTTATTATTTAGCTTTACTCTCCTTCCAACAATGCAAGAAACTTAGAACATTTTAATCCATTTTCTCCCTTACAACTTATGTTATTTTTCTTGTGTATTTTAATTTTATGTATGGAAAGTTTAAGTCCACAAGTCATTTTTATTGCCTTTTTTCACCAATGTTCATATAAATGTACTTCAGCACATTGTTTCTTTCCTTCCTGCTTCTCTAACCTTCCAAATGGATCTATTTCTTTATGCCTACACAAAACTCTTTCAATTTGCTTCAGTACAATTATAAGTTTCACTTTGTCCAAAATATCTTTATTTAGCTTTTATTCTTGAAGGTTAATTTCAATGACTGGAGAATTCTACTGCCAACTACCTTCTTTCAGCACTTCTATTTTCCAGCTTCAAAGGTTGTCAATCTGTCACCCCATTTGAGGGTACTCTTATTTTCCCTGTTTTTAAGATATTCTGTCTCTGCTCTGATGTGTCTAGGTCTGGGTTTTCTTTTCATAGATCCTGCTTCTGTCTCATTGGACCCCTTGACACCATAGTCCGATAAGTTTAGTCAGTTTTCAGAAAATTCTCAGCCATTTTCTCTTCAAACATTGCTTGTGTTCCATTCCCTTTTCTCCCATTTCTGGGAATCTAATTATTTACTGAATCCTGTACATGTCATAACCTTCTTAACCATATTGTCCATCTTTTGATCTGTTGCTTCAATCCAGATAATGTCTTCCAAACTATTGTCCAGTTCACAAAGTCTCTCTTCAGTCACACCTAACCCACTGTTAAATCAATTCATTTAACTTTATTGCATTTTTCACTATCTTTTGGTGGTGTTTTTTTTTTTTTTTTTTTTCAAATGTGCAATGTTCTATAGTTTCCAGTTCATCACTGGAACAAGAGCTCCTTGTAGTAAGCACAATTGTTTTATGACTTCTGATTCATCCAATATCTGGAGAGTCTATGGGTCAGTTTCTATAAGTAACTTTTGTTAATTTTTCTTATTCCCATGTGCTTTCTCGCTTTTTTTTTTACTGGATATTTTATTTTAAAAATTATGTATAGAAAAAATTTAAGGCCAAGATGATATAATCCCCTTCAAGAGATAAGTTATGCTTCCTTTTGCCAGGCTCCAGAGAGCACTGGCAATTTAAGCCCAATGCCTGACACTGTCTGGTCCACCCAAATGACTGTCAGATATTGCACAGTCTCTACCTCTCTCCAAGGGTACAGCTTTCAACATCCCCAGCCCACAGTAGGTTTTTGTCTTTGTTTTAACCAGAGTTGCCATCCTTGGCAGCATCAGACTCTGATTCTTATTAATCCAGTTCAAAGATTTACTGTCTCGCAGCTGCCTCGTCTCAAGTCTGCAAACACCTTTAGGGCAGAAGTGTCTCCAGCTAACTCTTCTGAGCCCTAATCCTTTCCTGGATCTTGGCAAAGTAATTCCTAACTATCATGATAATTCTTTGAGGTTTTTAAGATACTTTTTATATTTTGTTCAGCTTTTTAAATTATTTCCATCAGGAATGTTGATTCAATTACCTAGTCCATCATTACCAGAAACTTCAATATGGCTTCATGACATCAAATGTTCTGTACACTTTTAACACCAAAACTGTGTTTCTCAGGGTCACGAAGGACTTACGTATGTCTAAACTCCGTGGTTATTTTTCAGTCCTCATTTTACCTAGGCTACTTCACACCATTTGACACAAATGAGCACTCTGCTTCCTCAAATATTTTCTTCATTTCCATGATGTCATGCTCACTCCATTTCCTCCTACCACCCGGGTTCCTCTTTCTGACTCTTCTAATGCCTCCTCTTCATCTCCCTGAACTCTAAATACTGGACTGCTCTCAGGTCTGATCTTGAACTTCTTTCACTATCTATACTCATTCCCTAGATGCTCTTATCCAATTGCATAGCCTTAAATACCATCTATAAGCCCAAACTTTTATTCTCTACAACCCTGACCTCATGATGGCATTCCAGACCTGTATATCAAACTGGAAACTTGACATTCTACTTGAATATTTTATAGGCACTTCCATCATTAACCTGTCCAGATGAAAGTTGTGATATCATCCCACCCCATTAGCACAGGTCCTCCCGTAGTCTGAGCACCTGGTTACTGGCAGCTCAATTCTTCCAGGCACTATGGCCAAAACCTCCATGACTTCCTTGACTCCACTCCTTCCACCCTACATTAGTCAGTTAGCAAGTCTTGTCAACTCTACCTTCAAAATATATCCAGAATGCTACCACTTCTCCCACCCTCATTGCCACTACCCTGGTATAGGCCAACACCTCATCTTACCTGATCACTGCAGCTACCTTTTTTTTTAATAATAAATTTTATTTTGAAATAAATTCAATCTTACAGGAACAGTTGCAAAAACAGTACAAACCCCATACATAGAACTCCATCATACCCCAACCCCCCTCCCGATAGCCCGATCCATCACCTTTAAAATCCTGTTGCAGCACTGTCTCTTTCTTTCCCTCCCTCTCTCCCTCCCTAACACCCACCATCTGTTGCTCTGTCCTCTGAACATAAGCTGCACATGTCTTTGAACACACAACGTAATTCACATATACCTTTCCCATGGACAAGAACATTCTTTTATGCAATCTCATTAAACGCAGCTAAGAAGTTCAAGAAATTCAACAGTGATATAAAGCTTACAATCTATATTTCCCTTTTTTTTTCTTTTGTCCCATCTGTGTCCCTTTGATCCTCCTCTCCTCCAACCTCAGATCCCATCCAGGATCATCCTTGGCATTTAATTGCCATCTATTTAGACTGCCTAACTTTTTTTTTCAGTTGTGGAAAGATATATATAGCTTAAATCTTCCTATTCCACCACTCCCTAACATTCCATTAATGGGATTAATCACATTTAGAATGTTGCAATGCTATCACCTTCCGACCATCCATTTCTAGAAGTTTCCCTTCACCCCAAACAAAAACCCTACTCTCATTTCTTAACTCCCCATTGCCTCCCCACTTCTTGGAACCCCTACTCTACTTTTCGTCTCTATGGTCATATTCCCTGATACATTGTGTTTACCATGAGGCTTAAATTTAACATCTTAAATCTATAACAATCTTGTTTTTCTTTCATACCAACTTAACTTCAATAGGACACGTAAACTGTGTTCCTATACTCCTCCATTCCCCCACCTTTATGTAGTTCTTGTCAAAAATTACATATTTTACTTTGAGTCCAAAACCACTGATTTATCATTACAGTTTATGTATTTTAGATCCTGTAGGAAGTAAATAGTGGAGTTATAAATCAACAGTACAGTAGTATTGGTCTTTATGTTTACCATGTGATCTTTACTGGAAATCTTTATTTCTTCATGTGGTTTCAGTCAATTGTTTAGTGTCCCTTCCTTTCAGCCTGCTTAGAACTGATCTGGTGATGAAGTACCTCAGCTTTTGATTATCTGGGAATTTTTTCATCTCCCCCTCATTTTTATCCTTCAGGTGATTGTGAATTCTCTGCCTCTGATGGTTATTGACTTCTATTTGTATTCCATTGTGGTCAGATTTTGTACTTTGAACAAATTCATTTTTTTATTTTTTATTTTATTGAGGCTTGTTTTTATGTCCCCACATACAGTCCATTCTGGAGAAAGATCTGTGATCACTAGTGAAGAACATGTGTCCCAGTGACCTGGGATGTAATAGTCTATATATGTCTGTTGAAATCTCTCTCTCTCTCTCTCTCTCTCTCTCTCTCTCTCTCTCTCATTTCTTTGTTTCTCTGTCAGTAGGGCTCACTTTAGTATCTGAAGTAGGGCAGGCCTTTTATTAGCAAACTCTCTCAGCATTTGTTTGTGAAAAATTTAAGCTCTCCCTCAAATATGAAGGAGAGTTTTGCTGGATAAAGTATTCTTGGTTGGAAATTTTTCTCTCTCAGAATTTTAAATATGTCATGCCACTGCCTTCTCACCTCCATGGTGGCCACTGAATAGTCATTACTTAGTCTTACATTGTTTCCTTTGTATGTGGTGAATTGCTTTTCTCTTGCTGCTTTCAGAACTTGCTCCTTCTCTTCAGTATTTGACAGTCTGATCAGAATATGTCTTGGAGTGGGTTTGTTTGAATTTATTCTATTTGGAGTTCACTGGGCATTTATGCTTTGTGTATTTATATTGTGTAGAAGGTTTTGGAAGTTTTCCCCAACAATTTCTTTGAATACTCTTTCTAGACCTTTACCTTTCTCTTCCCCTTCTGGGACACCAATAAGTCTTAAATTTGGATGCTTTATTTTATCTATCATATCCCTGAGATCCATTTCAATTTTTTCAATTTTTTCCCCATTCTTTCTTTTGTTCTTTCATTTTCTGTTCTGTGCTCCTCGAGGAGGCTGAGTTGTTGTTCAACTTCCTCTAATCTTGTATTATGAGTATCCAGAGTCTTTTTAATTTGGCCTACAGCTTCCGTAATTTCCATAAGATCTTCTATTTTTTTATTCACTCTTGCAATATCTTCTTTATGCTCCTCTAGGGTCTTCTTTATGTCTTTTATATTCTGTGCCATGCTCTTCTTCAAGTCTTTTATATCCCGTGCCATGCTTTCATTGCCTGTCTGTAGTTCTTTGATTAATTCTGCCAGGAACTGTATGTCTTCAGATCTTTTGATTTGAGTGTTTGGGTTCAGGTTCTCCATGTCTTCTGGTTTTATCACATGCTTTAAGATTTTCTGTTGTTTTTGGCCTCTTCGCATTTGCTTTACTTGATCTTTAATTTGTTAGAATTGCAGTTTGGTGACATACACTTTCTCTAACCAGCAGATGGCATCCGTGAGTCACTTATTCCCCTCAAGTCAGTTCTCCCCAACTTTGTGGTGTGTGGGATCTGATTCTTTTGGGGGTCCAATTGGTGCACTTAATTTGGGTGTGTTTTTGGTGCTGTCTGCTCTCAATGAGGGGTGTGTGCCTGAGCAGTTAGGGAGGAAGGGCAGATTTAATAATCAAACCTCCCAGGTGTTTCTGGAGATTTAAGGCTGTTCTCTGCCGCTGACTCAAAGTCCTTGGTATTGGCATAGGTTCCCTGGGATTTCTGAGCGGTTCCCCCCTCCCTGCTGTGCTCTTCCAGGACCTCTGCTGAGGGGGGAGGGCTGTGCCACGTCACAAGTGAGCGCCGGCCTCCGGGGAAGCCCTGGGACGCTGGGCTGTGTAGGGGTGTTCCCAGCCCACTTCAAAGATGGTTGAATGGGACGTGTTAACTTCCCCCTTTCTGCACAGCTACACTCTCCCAGCTCCAGGACAATCAGCCGTGGGTGTATTCAAGGCCACTGTCCATGGCCAATATCGTGTAGTGTGAGCAGTGCTGCGGGAAAGACTCCCTGTCAGGCTGGGTTTCTTGGCTCGGCTCTGTGCTGTGTGTTCGGCCCCAGGCAGTAGCCCCACCCACTGGGGAGATGGCTGCAAGTTGTGAATCTCCCGTTTGCTCCCCTGGACCCGAGACAATCAGCAGTGGGTGTGGGAAGGGGTATCCTCCACCCCAGACACCGAGGTGTTACTCCAGACTGCTTCTGTCTTATCTGCAGCTGTTCCCAGGCTTTTCTTTTTTTTTAAGAAATGCCAACCCACCATTTCCCCACACCACAGCATGGCTGAGGGACTCAGCCAACTCACTCACCCATTTCAGAATGCAGACTCCTGGTTTCACCAAACACATGTTCCCTGTGGCTTTAGCAGAACTTGTCTGGCTGGTGCTACTCTGGAAGTGGTGTTCTGGGTCACTTTCTGGTTTTTTATCTAGTGTTTTCCATGGAGGTGTTTTTTTCTCTGTCTCACCTAGCTGCCATCTTAGGTTCCTCCTGAAGCCACCTCTTACCTAGTGTCCTGCTTTTTCTGCCCAGAAACAGTCTGCTCTCAGCACAGCAACTGGAGAGAGCCTGTCAACACCTAAGTCAGATCATGCAACCCCTCAACTCAAAAGTCTCCCAGGGCTTCCAACCAGTCAGAAGTCCTTTCTATGACCCAAAACAGTCATTTAACCTGGTCCCACAACCTCTCTGAACTTATCCCAAGATATTTTAGTACCTGAGTTCTCCATGACAGAGCACCTCCAAATGTTGCAGCTTCAAACATCTGTAATGTTATCTCTCATGGTTTCCGTTGGTCAAGAATACAAGAAGGGCCCAGTAGGAAAATCTAACTCATAGTCTTCAAGAGGCTACAGTCAAGATGTCAGCAGGGCCTGTGGTCATCTGAACATCTGACTGGAGCCCACGTGTCCAATTCCAAGGTGGCTCACTCACAGGACTGTGAGGTGGGTTCTGGCTTTAGTCTGGGGACCCCTCTGCAGGCGAGTGGCCTCAAAGCACAGTTCCTTGCATTCCCCAGAGCAAGGAATCCAAGACACCAAGGTAGAAGCTGAATAACCGCTTATGATGTAGCCTCAGAAGTCACACATCATCACTTCTGCCATGTTCTTTGATCACACTGGGCCAGCACTGATTCATTGTGAGAGGGTGAAATAAAGGTGTGAAGAAAAGAAGGTGAAAGTCACTGGGGGCTTCTTGGACTTCAATAGGCAAGGCCTGGTCCCACCTCATGTTCTCATGCTGCTTCCTGCCTAAATGTCCTTTCCCTCAAATATCTGTATGGCTAGCTTGTTCATTTCCTGCCACTCTTTTTTCAAATAGCGTCTTTTCAGTGAGGCCTTCCTGACCCCCTATTTAATTTTAAACCTATCTTCTATTTCACTCCCCCTTCCCTACTTTGTTCCTTCTCCTTAGAATTTATCACTAATACATTTAAAGTTACTTAGTTTATTGTCTCTCTTCCCACCCTGAATGTATGCTTCATGTGGGAAGGAGTTTCTCTGATTTCTTCTCACTAGTGTGTCTCCAGCACCTAAAACAGTGCCTGGAATGTAAGAGAAAAATCAATAAACATTTGTTGAATGAATGGTCAAATCTATCAATTTCCTTATTTCACCTGCTCTTAAGCTTAGAAAGTTCACTATCCTGTTTCAATATCTATTTTTAAATTTAATATAAAACACTTACATAATTGTATAATCCTGAATATTTTTCCTGAAGGCTCAGTGTCTTCAGGATCATTTATTCCATGTACCTTTTTAAAGGTAACCAATCAAAATAACCTTGGACAGTCTTATTAATTACAGACCCCCCTTAAATATGAAATGAAAACTAATGGAAGAGGAGGAACTAAAAACAGTGTTTTCTAGGATCTTTCATTTCTAAAAGTCCTGTCTTAAAACTGAGCAGAATTTTTAAAAATACATGCCAGACCTCTTTTAGTCAGGCAAAACAGTCTTCTAGTTCAAGTTAAATAAGATAAGCAATTAAACTGCTGAAATACTTTTACAGGCTTTAATATTACCCATTTTGAATTTTGTTCATTAAAAAACATAGGTTTAAAATTTGCTAGTAGGGAGAGACTGTAATAGTATATGCAAATATTTAATATATAAATATTATATTAAATATGTATTTTCTTGAAATATTCTCTATACATAGTTGTGTGGTCCAGCCTACTTTGTTCACCCTGATCTGCTTTTTTTTTGTCAAAATGGAACTCCCTCCAGTGAAAATGCTGGATCTCATAGCCAATCCCAGACCAATATAAAAGTCATCTTTTCCTCACCCCTGGATCATTTCCTTTTCTACTAAAGAAATTCCTGTGACTCACAGTGATCACAGAACAGAAACTGAGGGTCCTGGAGGCAGGAAAATGCAGTCTTCAAATCAACTGACATGGAGTTCACTCACCGGAGCATAACCTGTGACCAGCACTGCTTCAGCAGACAGCTGAGGGGTCCGCAGGCCAGCCACGAGGCTGCCCCTCCTAGATCCGGCCAGTTCACTGAGGCTCACACCCCAGCACAGGCCACCAGTCCACACCCACCTGTGCTCACATGGCCACTGCCCTTGTTGCTGTCCTGTGGGAGGGGCAAGCATCCCACACTGCAGCTGTCCACAATGCCTGCTCCATGGGGGGGCCCCGAAGGGAACCCTGGATGATTGACCCCAGAGTTTTGATGAGGCTTCAGGTAAGCTCTTTCTCTAGGTGACTTGTGTATGCTCCTATGTGTGAGTGTGTGCACCTGGGTGCATATCTTTGTTCATGAGTGTGTCTGTATGTGCTTGTATGGTTACATATGTCTGTGTGTTTGTGTGTGTGTGTGTCTGTGTGTGATCTTGTTTTCTGGATTATATACTCATCTGTCATATTAGCAGATGTCAAGTAAGTAGGACTGTCACCTGACCAGACAGCCATGGCTGGGTCCAAAGAGTGGAAGTTGTTGATGGGCATCCTAGAAAGGATTTATAAACTTTTATGCACAGTGAAGGACCAAAAGTGTGTACTTTATGTCATAAAAAGTTCAAAAATGCCCATTATTATTGTTATTGTCACTATCTTGTAATTTCTAGCAATAACTCCATGGTAAGAGTTTTGAGTTCTTTACAAAATTGACCATTCTTACTTTAAGCCCAATATTTCAGTAGCTATGTGTGCAGGTTTGAATGTATTATGCCCCCAGAAAAAGCCATATTCTTTGATGCAATCTGTGGGGGCAGACATATTAGTGTTGATTGGATTGGAATTGAGTGTTTCCATGGAGATGCAACCCACCCAACTGTAGGTGATAACACTGATTAGATAGTTTCCATGGAGGTGTGGCCCTGCCCATTCAGTGTGGGCCCTGATTAGTTTACTAGAGCACTATATAAGCCCAGACGGGAGTGAGCTTGCTATAACCAAGAGAGACACTTTGAAGAATGCACAGGAGCTGCGAGAGGAGCTGCAGTTTACAGAGACATTTTGGAGATGGCCTTTGAAAGCAGATGCCAGCTACAAGTCTTCCCAGCTCACAGAGGTTTTCCAGACACCAATGGCCATCCTCCAGGAAAGGTACCTGATAGTTGATGCATTACCTTGCTGATGTGTTACCTTGCCTTAAGACTGTAACCATGAAGCCAAATAAACTCCCTTTATAAAAGCCAATCTATTTCTGGTATTTTGCCAAAAGGCAGCAATAGCTAACCAAAATACTATGCTATATGAAAAGTAGTAGTTAGAAAGAAATTCAACATGTCTTTTATAATAGTGAAAAACACAAAAAAATCATACAAAAATATTTGACTAAGTAATGACCTTACAATAAAGAATACTTGAAATAATGCAGAGATGTTGACTGTGTATTAATAGATGGGAAAAGGGGATCATAAAATATATTGAGGGTCTGGACCTCCAACCACCCTCCCCATCTCCAACCAACATCCCCTAACCCTACCTATCAAACAAAGTGTAACTAGGTTAAGACGGAGAAGAATGTGGAAAGAGAAGTGCCATTAGGGAGGAAGATGCTGCAGAAAGGGAAGGGAGCTTGTCCCAAGCTCAGGGATAGACTTGAGGGCTGTGGCATTCATGGGTAGAGGGAACCAGCACCCCCACCCCATGCTGTGGCCAGAGAGGGGCTAGGCCTAGGAGTGATGGAAACTTCTATGGGGCATCCAGGAAATCTGAGTTCTGGAAACCTGTGATTAAGTTGGCAGACAAGACACAGCTGACTCCAAGGTGTCATTGTTGTTTACAGCAGGACCCATAGGGACCTCTAGGTGTTCTATGTAAGGCCAGTTACCTTCAAGCAACTACTAAGACACCTGAGAAATAAGCTTGGTGCTAAGTTCAGTGGGATATAAAAACCACAATAAGAATTATGGTTTCAACTAATTATTCTGCCATCCTATTAGGCATGCAACAGTTTTGTCAGTGTGTCTTTGCTCAAAGTTCCACTCACTTCCTGGGCACAGAGTCTGTGTGAATTATCTGCTCCATATTTCCTTAAAATTTATGGCTTGACATATCAATTAGAAGCCTCTATATTTTTCCAGGATATTCTACACACTTTGATTTAGTTTGCTTATGTTTGGGACAAAAATATATATTTTATCAAATTTATTTCATCTTGAACCTTTTTATTATTAAGTGTAGGAAAAAATGAAGTATTCTTGCCTCTCTTCTTTCCTCCTTGTATTTCTGGTAACAGCATGGAAATTCCTGCTCTGAATAAATGGGAGTGGCACACTGCTGACAGAATTATACTTCCAGTGATTCCCATGTTATTTTGCACATCCATGTATTATGTATTTTTCTGAGTATTACTCATATAGTTATCACTTTTACTTCATTAAAATATTTTCCTTCAATAAGCAAATGACCATTTCCATGGCCTGGAAGGCACCACAGGATCAGCTCCTGCCTCCCTCTCTCAACTCCTCTTGTCCCACTCTCCCCTCTTGCATTGCTTTGCCACAACCTCAGCAAGATTCCTCCTGCTTTTAAAATTTTGTACATGCAGATCCATCCTGTGGAATGCCCTTCCCTTATCCATTGCACAGATGGTGCCTGGACCTCACCCTTGTTTCTCAGTGGGCTCCATCACTGCCGTGTCAATGATCTCACTTTTACTCAAGCTGGCTGGAGTCCATTTTTTTGCCCACAAACAAAACTTCATCCAGGAAGTGATCTCTTACAGGAGGCCCCTCTTCTTTTCCATTGATTTCTGTGTTCTTAGAGCAGACACTGACTTTTTCCATGCAGGAAATTCATTCAAAATTAAGTAAACTGGCTTCATATTTGAATAATTTCTACACACGTGTTTCAAAAATACTAAGATTTTCAGGGAAGGTATGGAGTAAAAATAATTCTGCCCCTTTATCCTTTCTATTTCCCAACCCTTTTTCTACAGTGACTGCAGCTCTTTAGGCTTGTTGTTTAGTCTTCTCTGAAGTTTTGTTTTCATTATAATCCAAAACAGTAACATATTTTTTCCCTAATTTACTTGAATTCTACTTTCTGTAAACATTTCTATGCATAATACTTTTCCCTTAGTCATACAGGATGATTTCCTTGCAAATACCTAAGCTTCTACATGGTTTTTTACAGCTGCATAAACTTCAGTTTATGAATGTGAAAATCCCCATTTAAATGACAAGGAACTTTCAAAAATATGCCCAGTGAAACTATGTCAGCCAACAGAGTTGTCTTTAGTATTTCAAAAAAGCAAATGCAACATTCACTCTGATATTTACAACATATTTTACCTCCCAATGATTTTTAAAATAATAATCTTGTTATAATTTACAAAAAAATGTGATCCAAAGTTGTATCACCTCTAAAGCCCAGAAAATTAGTGAATACTCACAAAAGTAAAGACAGCTAGTTATCAAACATTTGAAAATACTGATTTTTTATTAGCAAACATTGAAAGACAATTAAAGAAATGCCGACTATTGGTGATTAGCCCAAAAGTTAGGGTGTTCAGTGCTAGTAAGAATGTGTCAAGTCAGGTGAACTCGCTGTCCTCCCCTCTACGTGGGACCTGACTCCCAGGGGTGTAAATCTCCCTGGCAATGCAGAGTATGACTCTCGGGGATGAATGTGGACCCGGCATCGTGGGACTGAGAGTATCTTCTTGACCAAAAGGGGGATGCAAAATGAGACGAAATAGTTTCAGTGGCTGAGAGATTCCAAATGGAGTCGAGAGGTCACTCTGGTGGACATTCTTATGCACTATATAGATAACACCTCTTAGGCTTTAACGTATTGGAATAGCTAGAAGTAAATACCTGAAACTACCAAACTCCAACCCAGTAGGCTGGACTCCTGAAGACAATTATATAATAATGTAGATTACAAGGGGTGACAGTGTGATTGTGAAGACCTTGTGGATCACACCCCCTTTATCTAGTGTATGGATGAGTGGAGGAATGGGGATAAAAACTAAAGGACAAATGGAGTGGGATGGGGGGATGATTTGGGTGTTCTTTTTTCACTTTTATTTTTTATTCTTATTCTGGTTCTTTCTGATGTAAGGAAAATGTTCAGAGATGGATTGTGGTGATTAACACGTAACTATGTTATCATACTGTGGACAGTGGATTGTATATCATGGATGATTGTATGGTGTGTGAATGTATTTCAATAAAACTGAATTTAATATAAAAAAAAAAGAATGTCTCAAGCAAGGAAAACATATTTGATGGGGGTGTAATTAGAATGAACCCTGGCAGTAATTTCAAACTATTAGAGGGAGAGCAACACTTAAAGATCAAACCATTTATCACCCCACCCCTCCCACTCCCACCCATTAATTCTGGGTCTTCCACTCACAGGGCATCTCCACTGCCATAGGGTGGCCTGGGGCATCCATGAGCAGCTGCTTTAGCTTCTTACTCAGGTCACTGAGCAGGTGTCCAGTACCAATAACATTTGAACCACTTGAGTTTACTTCAGGGTTTGGTCACCTCTGAGACCATCCACAGCGCCCTCTGGTGGTGTTCTTGGGGGACTATTATGGTGGGAATTAATGCAGCATGGGAAATTTTCAACACATAAATATTTACTCTTTTTAACATTTTGCAACTTATTCTTCTGGTCAGAACAGATTTGTTTTTCCTATAATTTATTAACTCTTGTTTGCAACTCTTTCTCCAGTGGGTTAGATATACTCCCCAAATACAGAATTTTGATGTAAATGATAACTGTTCTTGATCACATCCAGCAAGTTTATTTTTTCAGTGTACTTTTTCCATCCCTAATTTTCATTTTATTCCTTTTATGTTGAGGTAAAATTCAAACAACACAAATGTGTCTGCTTTAAGCATTTTGAATTTAACATTCAGTGATGTTTAGGACATTCAGTCTTGTGAAACCATCACCACAAAAGCAAACCGCACCCCCATTAAGCAGTCACTCTCAGTCCCTCCTTTTCCCAGCCACAGGCAACCACCAAACTGCTTTCTGTCTGTAAGGATTTGTCTACTCTGGATGCTTCCTATAATAGAATCATGCAATACATAATATTTGTCCTTTCTTTTATTTAGCATAATGTTTTTTGAGGTTCATCCATGTGTTAGCAGGTGTCAGTACTTCATTCTTTTTTGTAGCTGAATAACATTCCATATGGATTAGAATATTTTGTTTACACAATCACTAATGAACATTTGTGTTGTTTCCACCTTTTAGCTATTTTGACTACTGCTAAGAATATGTGTGCAGAAGTTTTTGTTTTGAACACCTGGTTTCAATTATGTTCAGTATATACATATTGAAATTGCTAGATCATATTTTAATTCTATTTTTTAGCCTACTGATACATCCCCCAAATATTTTCTACAGTAGCTGCACAATTTCATATTCACAAAAATAATGTATCTCAACAGTTATTTCCCAAGTTTAAAAATTGTCGTTATGATAGGTGTTATGAAGAAATACCCCATTATTGTTTTGATTTGCATTCTTCTAATGATTAATAATGTTAATCATCTTTACATGTGCTTGTGGGCCATTAGAGAAATATTTATTCAAGTTCTTTGTCCATTTTTAATTGGGTCATTTGTATTATTTATGTGGTTGAGTTGTAAGTGTTCTTTATATATTCTAGAAGCTAAACCTTTATGAGATAAAAGATTTGAAAATATTGTGTCCCATCTTCTGGTTTGTCTTTTTACCTTCTTGATAGTGTCCTTCATGCAAAAAAAAAAGTGTGCTGATTCTGATGAGGTACTATTTAGCCATGCTTTCTTCTATTGATTGTGCTTTTGATGCCATGTCTTAGAGTCCATTGCCAAATACAAGGCCATGAGAATTTACACCTATGTTTTCTTCCAAGATTTTTTCTAATTTTAGCCTTATCCTTAGATCTCTGATCCCTTGTAGGTTGTTTCAGGAATGGTGTGAGATAAGGGTCCACACTCATTTTCCATGTGGATGTCCAGTTTTATCAGCACCATTTGTTGAAGATACTATTTTTCCCCCAATGAAGCATCATGGCACTCGCTTGACCAAACCGGACAGCGTAACCTAGACAAGCTGACACATATGAAATGAGACATCACAAGGACCATTCATGCAAGTCCGAGGTTTAAAATTCCCCAGAATACCCTCTTTGTTCATATATGATAATAATTCTACATGAGTTACCCTTAAAAGCTGACTTCTCTGTTCCAATACTTGTTGCTGTATGAGGGTCTCCTGGTAGATTCCCCGATGCCCACTGCACAGGTCATGGCACTGGAAGGCGATACAGTGCTGTCTAAAAAAGAAGTGACTATGTTGTCTTACTTGTTTTTCTGGGGTTTCATTTTAACCTTCATTTTTAGACTGGTAATTCATCATTTTCTTGTGCATACTGGTTTAAAGATTTTTCAGTCTAGTTTTAAAATTGTTCTCACAAGGACTGATATTAAGATGACCCTTTCTATAAATTGACCACCCTGTATAGAGATCTTTCTTCCACTCTTGGATGAGGAACCCATGGCCTGTTATTCCACCCACATTGGGCACCAATCAAGTTTCTTTGCCAAATGCTCCATAGCTTTTAACCAAAGGAAAACAGGACTTTTTGGTAATTTTCTTACAATATCCAGATTCTCTGTGTTCATAGCCTGTGAGCCCAAATAACTGCAATTTATCCCACCTTCTCTATGACAAAGGATCAGAGAGAATAAGTAATTAGAAATGAGGTACGGAACAGGGACAAGTGAGCAGGTGTTGGGTCTGTCACCTGCTTAATGGGGAGGGGTCTACCTGTACTGGGAATTCTGGAGATCCTGGTGAGTGAACTCTGAGAGAATCTCAGGTGTCCTAAGGTTTCAGAGCTCATGGAATGATCAGTAATATCTGGGTCAGGTGAGGATATCTAGGTCACCAGGTTAAGGGGTACCTGTGTCTCCAGGCAGGTCATACATGCTGGTCTTCTGCCCTCCTTGTCATTCCCTCCAACAGAGGTGGGGGCAAGTTTTGCTTCTGGACACAAAGTGATTCTCTGGGGTTTGGGAGCCTGGTAAGTAAACAGGTTGTTTTCATTGACCCATAAAAATAAACCAAGTCAAGGGCATCAGGTCCTCCGGTTTTAACAGAATGGGGGCAGTGGACGCCAAAACCTGAGCTGCTGTTGGTCATAGGTAGGGACAGAGGAGTAGCAGGTTTAACAGGGGAGATGAGGGAAGATCCTTATCTCACTTTACTGTGGGATGGGAGCTCTTAGTATCACCATGTTGTCATCAGATATGTGACAGTAATAATCAGCTTTGTCTCAGGATGGAGTCCAGAGGTGGTCATGCAAGCCATGTTACCAAGCCTAGAGGAGAACTGGGCTGAAACAATGAAGGTTGGTCACTGCTGTCCCAGGACACAAATTTAAGAACCCTGCCTAGGATCCATCAGTACTGGTTACCCTGGTAACCATCACTGCTTCTTCTGCTCTTAATGCAGGAATAGTTGGCCTCAGCACCTGGAGACTTCATGGAGTGCAGTTACTTCAAGTAAATATTGGGGAGTTTATGTTCCTTGATGTTCCACACACTCATCCTCACACCCTGACTTGTTGAAAAGCCACAATTTTCTACAAGAGGAGAGGAAGATGCAAGTCTGTTTCTCTGGGAACAGGAAAACCCACCTTCAGGAGTTCCCATGGGTCCTAAGTGGTATCAACTGTAGGAGAGCCACATCACTAGGACTTACTTTCCTGGAGCAGTGTTTCCCCAGCAATTGTGGAGCCTCCATCACCTTCACCCTTTCAAGTCTCACAGAGAGTTTGTTAGCCTCAGACTCCCAATTCCCCTCCTGCCTCACCCCTCCCCATGACATTACACCTGAAGGTATAGGCCCCAGTGAGTGAGCCAGGCCAGCTCTGGGCCGGGACTTCCCCCCAAGCCTGCATCTTCAGTCAGCGCTTCACACCACTGTGCCTTGACCTTGGTACACAGGGCACCACAGGCAGCCCGAGCACAGGTGATGGGGAGGGAGGGAGAAGCCTGAGTGCTGGCCTCCACTGAGAGGCATCCTTGCTATTGAAGGACCATTCTTTTGCTGGAATGTCCACAGGTCTCTGACCCAAAATCTAGTGGTGGGAGAAAGAAGAAAACCACAGATATGAATTTAGTGATCATGTCTTGAATAACTAAGTAGATGATGTCATTTAGTCTTATAGGTTTTTAGATGATTTTTTCTCTTTTTCAAAACTTGGGCATGTAGGGAATCATGCAGAAAGACAACGTCAGGGTCAATAAAAGTCAATATAAGGCAAGTGCTGTCCATGGCCACCGGCAACAAGTCAAAAACTGTTCTTGATGGGGAGACATGTGAAAAGTGCAGTCACTGGGCAGGAGAGCATGAAGTTAGAAGACTCATGGAATGAGGAACCCTAATATTTGAAGCAGAAGTGAGAGAATAGCATCCTACTTGCTTGGTTGAGAAGGTCCTTCTACATTTATCCATTTAAGAATAATTTTCACAGCATATTTATTGTTTCTTTTGCTTTTGCTTTAGGGTCCAAATGAAAAAGTAGGAGGCAAAATTGCATGGAATACCACTCTCTTCCTGCCCAAAGTGAGGGTGGTTGTGGACTAAAGACAGGATTGACATTGGTCATGAGGATGTGGATATTTGGGTGAAGTGTAGACCAGAGACTCAACATCTCCTATCCCTGCACCTGGAGATGTTTAGATACCTGTCCCTCCAGGAATTAACTCCTCTCTCTTTCACATTCACTTTTCATCCTGGAATTAATATCTCTTGGTTCTGAAAACTGAGATCCCAGTTTCCACATGACTTCATTGTTAGTTCCTGGAAAGTTCTGCCAGGAGAAATATGGATGTAAACCAACTGAAATAGCATTATTTGCTTCAGCAGATTGCTGAAAACCAACTATGCAGATAAACAGCTTTCCCCCTGAGGAAACAGTAACCTGGGCAGAAGCTCAATCATCAGAGTAAAGCTGACTTATCAAGACTCACTTGCAGACTTTCGCCCAGAGCATCCTCCAATCCAGTGCTGCTATGTCACAATGGGCCTGATTCTAGTCATGTTCCTCCTGTGATCAAATTACTTTGTCACCTAAATGCACATCCCCATACCCTATAAATGGCCCCTCCTCTCCCACTCATGAGACACTAAGATCATCAGAGTTTTACTCTCCCATGTACTAGGAAACATTGGTTTGCTTGATTAACAAGATTTCTGAGGGTTGTGGAAGGACATCAGTTGATAATTCAAAATGACCAGATTAGTTCACTCTAGAGTAAGGTGAGGCCTGGCTTAGAAGACAGGAAGTTCTTCTCCATCTGCAAGGGATATAGATGGAGGAGAGGAGAAACTATGTGCTTCCACCCAGTCTGACCAGTGCAGGGAGGGAGAGTCACTGGAGCAAGATTCCGTGAGTAGATTTGTGTCTCTCTTCCCCACCTGCCTGTGTCACCATGAGCAGCACCACTATTCCCACCTGACAGTCATAGCCAGCCTTGAACTTAACCTGGGCCCCACTGATGGTCAGTGTCAGTCAGGGATCCCTGAGGGAATCTGCTCTCCTCATAGATGTGTAGCACAGGAGCCTGGCCTGGCTTCTGTAAGTCTCACTGAGCATCTTTTCTGCCCCAGGTGAATCTGTCTGTCCCAGGGCCACAAACATGGAGTGTGGCTACGTCAGCTCATGGATGGCCCTGGAGCCTGCAAGAGGAAAAATGAGAGGTGGAAGGAGGTGAGGGGCTAATTCCCAGGAGCGACCTCACCCACATGCTTTGGATGAGCTCAAAGGGGTCTGTGAACCTCAAGGCCACCCCTTCCTTCATCCTCCACCTAATGGCCCAAAAGCTTGGCTGATGGAGGAATAAATATATAAAAAATAACTAAGGAAAACCTGTCCCCTCCTCAGCAGGTGCAGAGGACTTCTTGGACTCAAAGACCAGTTAGCAAGCACTGGCAATGGATGTGACGCTGGGCTGCAGCATCTATGCAGTGAGCCAAGAGGGTGAGGAGAAGAGAGTCCAGGCCATGGTGGAGGCACCCCAAGATCTGCCCCCAAGGCCCCGAGGATGAACTGGCTTCCCTTAGGCTTTTCTTCTTCCTGGCTGAAGAGACTTTCCAGTTATGCAAATCAGCCTGAGTGCAGCAGTTGCTGCTGAGGTTGCTTTGTGCTTTCCAGGAAGGGCTCAGCCCCCAGGGACACAGAGAGGGGAGGGGCAGCCCCTGCAGACCCACTCTTGACCCACAGGATTCCCCTCCACCTGCTGGTCTCACGAGGTTGGGCCCATCTGCATCCCCAGACTTCATCCTGATCTGTCCTGTCTTGTCCACTGCAGAGCCCAGAGTTGACAACTGTCCACATTTTCAGGGAACCAGAATCCTATGCTGTGGGTGATCTTGGATCATGAAGGTGGCCAGAGAGTCTCAGTGATGATGCTGGAGTTCTACTGGGATCCAGAATATTCCACTGCATGCTCCTACCCCAGAATAGAAGCAGGTGGCTTCAGTCCAGGGCTCCATAGGTGTCCTTTCTAGAAGCAGCTGTGGAGGGTTCAGATGCAGATCTAGTCCAGGGTCCAGCTTTGGAAGCTTTAGGTCGAGTATCTCCTCTGACCATCTGGAACCCAATGCAGTGGCCTCTTCACCTTCTTCCTACATGAGGCAGCACTGAGTTTAGAGAGGGTCAGTGTCCACCCATGAGAACAGGGAACTCAAGTGGAGAGTCAGAAGCACATTTCTCCTTGCTCAGTGTATATGGACTTTTCAAGAACTGCTGAAGCATGGTTAGCTTTTGCTCTTGGCTGTGAGCTCCTGGGGCATGTCAGAGGCACTTTGCCTCAGGATCCCCAATGTGGGCTCAGGACCAGCTACTGTTCAGGTGCTGTCTGCTGTACAAGGGAAGAAACAAGAGAATGCAAATCCTAAGAGGAACTCAAGGGATTCTTATTAGAATTATGTTCTCTTCAGTTGCTGGAGAAAATGCATTAAGTCAGGAACATTTTAATTTAATTAATGAAGTCAACAAAGTTTAGCAAACAACTGTTGTGGTCCATGCACTTGATGAACAAAAAGAATCAAATTTGACACTTGGCCCTGGAGTGACAAAGGGCAGGTCCAGTGGGCTGTGGGAGGGGCTTTCATGGAAGTGAGGGGCAGCTGTGGGGTGGGACAGGGGAAACTGGGGACCACAGGGTGACAGGGCATTGATGGACAGTTATAGCATTTTAGCATGATTGCAGGGGCTGTGAGGGAAATCAGCGCCTGTCCTGGAGAAAGAGATACCATCTCCAAGGGCTGGATCTGAGAGATGTGAAGCCACAGAAATGCAAAACCAGCATGGTGCACAGAAAAGAAAATTAGAATGGGCCTCAGTCCCCATTCTAATGGTGGTGGGAAAACAAACCCCATTTAACTAGAGTCATTTTTTGAGGGAGAAAAATAGGCTCATTCTTATTCATACCTTTTTGGTCATGTGGTCTTTGCCATAAATACTTATGAATGGTTCAGGGAAATATTTAATGCAAAAAATCACTTGATGAAGAATTGATAATTAAAGACCACAGCATGGTTCATAAATCAGACAAAAATGAGAGGAAAGCTGCTCTCTACTCTGGGGTTGGGGGGACTCTCAGAAGAGGTGACTAAAGCTGCTAACAGGGCAAAAGAGGGAAGGACTTGACAGCCTGTGGGGGCAGAGCTGGGCCAGTGCCCTTGGGGAAGAGGTGACCTTTGATGCTAAGTGGACTTTCTGGGGTAGGAGGGATATGTGGTCAGGTGTGGTGAGGGGCAGTTTCCAGGTAGAAAATCAGGTGGTCTTAGCAGCTGCTTACCAGGTCCTTGGGGCCTCCAGGATGGTGCCACTGGGCAGCGAAACAGGTTAGTCACAGATGAGTTCAGCTGACTGCATTACCTTCCTTGATTCCCTGGGGATGGAGATTCTCATATAGGGAGGAGGTAATTCACCATCACCTCCCTGTCATCCCCTTGACCATCACACAGGATGGGGAGCCCTCAGCTCTTCTGTATATCTCTGATCCAGTGTCCCCTTTGAGAGTCTCCCAAGGGTGGCCCAACTCTGCTTTCCCCAATGCTCCTCAGACTCACTGACCTGGGCAGGAACTCGGGGGGGGGGTGGCTTTAGCAGCCTGGGGTACACAGACCAGGGTGAACTGGGCCAGAGGTGCCTGTTGTTTCTGCTCAGTCCCCCTGGGGCTAGAGAGAGAGACACAGATAGGAGAATGGATTTTTGTCTCACTTCCCCATCTGCCTGTCTCACTGTGGGCAGCACTGCTGTCAATATCCCACACCTGACAGTAATATTCAGCTTCATCCTTGGCCTGGGCCCCACTGATGGTCAGGGTGGCCGTGTTTCCAGAGCTGGAGCCAGAGAACCAGTCAGGGATCCCTGAGGGCTGGTTGCTATCTCCAGAGATTATGAACGCAGGGGCATGGCCTGGCCTCTGCCGGTACCACTGAGTGTATTCACTCCCAATGTTCTCCCCAGAGCAGGTGAGCCTGGCTGTCTGTCCAAGAGCTACTGACACTGAGTGTGGCTGTGTCAGCTCATAGGAGGCCATGGAGCCTACAAGAGAGGAGAGGAGATGTGGGCTGAGAGACTTATTCCAAGGAGATTGCTGCACCCACCTTCCTGGGACAGAGCTCCAGGATTCTGTGACACTATGGGGTGCCCCTCACATCAGCCCCTGCTCAGTGGCCCAGGGCTGGGCTGGTGAAGGAGCTGCTGATGGAACTGCAGTGACCCACCCCCTCTCTTAGTAGGTGCAGACTCCTCTGTGGCTCACAGCCCAGAGAGCAAAGCACTGAGCACTGGGTGAGACCCTGGTGGCAGCACCTGTGCAGTGAGCCAGGAGGGCGAGGAGGAGTGAGGTCCAGGCCACGGTGGAGGCACCCTCAGGTCTGTTCCCTGAGGCCCCAAGGATGGGCTGCTCTCCCCCAGACCTCTCTTATCCCCTGGCTTATGAGACCTTCTGGTTATGCAAACCAGCCTGAGCTCTGGGTGGCTGCTGAGGGAGCTTTGTGGCTTTCAGGGAAGGGATCAGCCCCCAGGGACACAGAGAGGGGAGGGTGAGCTCCTGCAGACCCACCCTCAGCCCCTCACATCCTACTCCCCCTGCTGGTCCCAGGAGTCTGGGCCCACTGCCGGCCCCAGACTTCATCCTGGTGTCCCTCCTGGGTGGGCCAGGCTGTGGCAGCACTCAGAGGGGATATCTGTCTGAATTTTCCAGGGAATGAAAGATCCCTGCTCATAGATTTTCCTAAGCCAAGTTCTGAAGGGGGCCAGATAATCACAGTATTGATGTTGGGATTATCCTGTCCTCAGGCCCTTCCTGTGCCTACCTGGCTCAGGAGGGACCCAGGTGTCCTGCCCATAAACCTATAAGCACTTTGTGGAGCTCAGAACACCAGTATTTCCTAGCTCTAGCATTGGAAGCATTTATTTGACATCTATCTCACCTCAAGGACTCAGTGCAGTGATCTCTCCCATTCCCATCTCATAGGTGACAGCAAGAGGACACTAGGAAGGGAGCAGTGGTCTCCCCTGCTCTCCTTCCTGAGAGGCAGAGCCAGAATAAAACTTCATCCTGACAAGCACTTCTGGAGACCCTGAGGCAGGACCGGGTTCTGCCTTTGGCTGTGAGCCCCTTGGGCAGGTCAGGGGCTCTTTGCCTCATGGTCCCCAGTGTGAGATCAAGGCTAGACTCCAGGCTGGTGCTGTCTGCTTGTGCCAGTTTGAATGTATTATGTCCCCCAAATGGCATTATCTTTGATGCAATCTTGTGGGGCAGACATTTTAGTGATTAGATTGGAATTCTTTGAGTGTTTCCATGGAATGTGTCCAACCCAACTGTAGTTGATAACTATTTCCATGGATGTGTGGCCCCACCCATTTAGGGTGGGCCTTGATCAGTGGAACTATATAAATGAGCCCATGGACAGAGGGAACTCGGCAGCTGTGAGTGATGCTTTGAAGAGGAGCTACAGCCAGGAGGGACACTTTAAAGAAAGCACAGGAGCTGCAGATGAGAGAAAGTTTGAAGATGGCCATTGAAAGCACTCTTGTTCTGGAGAAGCTAGGAGAGGACAAATACCCCAAGTGCAACTAAGAGTGACATTTTTGAGGAACTGCAGCCTAGAGAGGAACATTCTGGGAGAAAGCCATTTTGAAACCAGAACTTTGGAGCAGACACCAACCACAGACCTTCCCAGCTAACAGAGGTTTTCCAGATGCCATTGGCCATCCTCCAGTGAAGGTACCCAATTACTGATGTGTTTGTTACCTTGGACACTTTATGGCCTTAAGACTGCAACTGTGTAACCAAATAAACCCCCTTTTTATAAAAGCCAATCCATCTCTGGTGTTTTGCATTCTGGCAGCATTAGCAAACTAGAACACTGCTGCATAAAGCAATGAAAGTAGTCCCCAAGGACACTGCAAATCATTTTTATCATAATTAACGTGTATTCAATTGCTGGAGAAAATGCATTATGTAATTGAGTTTAATGAAAGTATTCAGATCAAGGTAAGATTAAGGAGATACTGATTCAAGCATGTTTTCAGAATCTGAGAGGATAATCCTGGACAAAGGGCAGGTGCAGAGACTGTGGGAGGGGCTTCCATGGAAAGTGAGAAGCAGCTGAAATGGGGTGGGAGGCGGGAAACTGGGGATCACAGGGAGCATGGGGCATTTGGGGACAGTTACACTGTTTTAGTATAACTGGGCTAGATTGGGAGGGGAGTGCCTGGACCTATATCCAAAGAAAGAGGCAACATCTACAAGAGCCAGAGAAGAGACTCTGGAAAGCAGAAGTATTTGTGTGTCAGTGTCAAGGATGATCCTGTAGAGAAAGGACACCTGCTCCTGCAGGGTGGAAGCCATTGTCACTGACCTTCCCTGTAGGTCAGACTCCCCAATACCCAGGGCCCCCATCTTCAGGGGCTTTGCCAGGTGACCCTCTGCTGTCCCCCTGGTGGCTGCTCTGCACTGTCAGCTGGAAGCGCAGGGGCATCCCTGTGCAGGTGGAGATTCTAAAGTGATTGGGGGATGAGCCACATCTGCTCCTGTGAGGAAGAGTTGGCATTCTTTATGACCTGAAAGGTCAGAAGCCAATTAATAGGAGTCAGAAATCAAAACCAGCTCAGGTCTCAGCCGACCATTCTCAAGAGTGAAAAATTTGGAAGGTGAGGTGAGTGGGAATTTCCATGTAGTAAATCAGGTGATATATCCCAGCTGCTCAGCTCACACAGAGGGTTGCTGGTATGATCCCGCTGGGCAGTGACAGGTCAGACTCACCCTCTGGCCACTCCCTAGTTGACCTGGGGCCTAGAAAACATGGTGTATCTCCTCACCCTGTGTACCCCAATGTTAGCCTGTGACATGGGACAGGGGGTTTTCTTGAGATGCTTCATGCATCTCTGGTCCTGGTCCCCCATCTAGGACCTCTCTTGGGTGACCCATCAATGCTTTCCCTAAGTTCCTCAGATTAATTGACCCAGCTGGGAGCACAGGATGTGGGAGCACATTTGACAGAGAAGGCAAGGGGCAGATAGATGGAGTGAAAATGCCAAGATCAGTTGGGGAGATAGAGAAAAGGACCTGAGAATCCCAGCCTGAAATAATAAACTCCTGCGTGGATGGGGAGACAGGGTGTGCTGAGCTGAGGAGTGGGTTTGGGAAAACCCTCAGCCAGTTTCTGGGGCTCTGAAGATGGCAGTTCTGCTGGCTGACTGTGGGGGGCACAGCTGCACCTTGAGAAGGAAAGTCAGGCTCCTAGTTGGGCCAATGGCTCCCTGCCCCTGTAGGGGATTGATCACAAGCCACAAGGATGAAAACTCCAGACTATAAACCATTAGAGCAGACTTTCATGATTTCCTTATCCTGAAGAAGACTGTAAATATTGTGCAGGTCTTGTGGATCCTCTGCATAAAAAAGCAGTTTTTGTGATCACTGGACTGTGGTCCTTGGAGCTACAGGTGACCCTGTGTGCCAAGTTCCACCCAGTTCTGATGCAGCAGGCAGGAGGGAGGGGCCTGGCCCCATAGGGCTAGGGGGCTCCTTTCCTGAGCCATGTCAGAAAAGAGACCTCCTGCTCTGGGTTCATTGCAGTTTTTTTCTCTCTCATTCTTTCTCTTCTACCTTTCTTTAGCAGAAGTGATTTTATTTTGCAAAAATCCTTCCATGAGATAAGTTGAAAGAGTGGGCTCATGAGCTCCCACACACCTACTGCATGGATGCAACAAGTGCTAATGGTGCAACCTAAGGGCAGATAGTCCTTTAGCCTGATAAGGAACTGTAGACACCATAACCCAATCATAGCAGCCAATCCTTTATTGGCAAAGAATGATCTTTTCTTCTGGTCTCACATCCCCAACAAAGAAATCAGCTCTCATGCAAACTAGAAACGTAGAGGAGGCAAGTTGCCTTTATAAATACACTCCCCACTTGCCATTTCTGTTTAGACAAGTGGCCTCAAACACAAGCTTATAAAACCCTAAGCCCAAGCAATGGTTTTGAAATAAATGTAGCCTATGACACAACCTGATTCTGGGCTTTGAAATGAATTTTTCGAATGTAAGATCATTATTGGGCTCAAATGATGGGTACACACATGTGTTGGTCTCCATTAATTTCTGGCTTAGACTTGACCTACACACACATTTCCTGTTCCACTGGAAGGAGATCATTTCTGTCCTACTCAGTCCAGGAGTTGAAATGGCAGCTGAGTGCTCACTCTTCGTGTTCTGAAGGACACTCTTCCTTTGCAGAAATACAGGGCTCTTTGGATCAGGTCATTCCATTGGGACTGGAGAATATGATCAGAGTGAACTCATGAAGTCCTTCCTTGGCCCCTGCACTAGTTTGCTGGGTCCAGAATCCCAGGCCACCCTTGAGCCTGGGGGCTTAGGGTCCTGCATGAAAGAACACCGTTCTGGGGATGGAGCAAGACAACAGGCCAAGGAGAGGTTTAGTCCCCACATTTGGAAACCTAGAGAGCATTAGAGCAGACGAATATTACCTTCTGTCTGTCCTTCCATTCAGAGCCTCTTTCCCCAATTCACACCCTAGCACAGAAAACCCCAGGGCTGCCTGGTCCTGCAGCCTGAAGCCCACCCTTGACCGATGTTCTGAAGAGCCTCTTTGGAGTACTGGGAGGAAAGGGCAGTCTCAGGTCTCACTTCTAGGTGAACTGGGCCAGACCTTCCCATTTTCTACAGTCCTCCTGGGGCTTGAGCAGGGTGTCTTAGCCAGGAGAACATTTGTGTTCCACTTCCCCTTGAGCCTCTGTCACTGTGGGCTTCATCACTCCTGTAAACCCCACTTCACAGTAATAGCCTTGTCCTCCAATTGGACCCCTCAAACTGTAGTTTCACAGCTTGTCCCAGCACACTGGATGCCTCTCAGTCACATTTCTGGCCAGGTGCTGACTTCTCAACTTCAATTTCATGGCAACATTGTCCTCTTCAGGCAGGAGTGAGCTTTGTGGTAGTGGTAATAAGGATAGGACATTTTCTATGAAGAATAAACCAAATTAACACAAATATCTGACTTTCCTCTTCAGATACTCCCTATTTTCTTTTTTAAACAGTGAGCCAGTTCCTCTGAAAGCCTGACTTCTTTAAAAGGATGACAAATAAAATGAATGCATGAATGAATGAAACTTTATGCAAAGTTCACATTGACTCTGAGATGTTCATCGGCACACCCAGTCATCCAGTTCAAGTAACCCATGGAGTAGGGAACAAGGATCAAATACCAGTTGGGTCAGAAAGGGCTTCATCAATATAGGAGACCTGGGCAGGTGCTTGGCTTCTGCTTACACCAGTGTCCCACATGGCTTCCCCTTCTCTTTCCATGACAGGTGATCCTGGACATTTGTCTCAGGGCCACACACACAAAGCACAGCCACATCCATTCAGTGGAGGTCACAGAGGCAGTGAGAGGAGAAAGTTGAGTTTGAAGTCACGGGGCTCACACCTGCTGGGTCCCAGGGTTTGAGCTAAAGGTTTGGGGCAGGCCCAGCCTGGGGTACTATGGTGGTGAGCCTAGAGCCTGGGCTTGAGGGGAAGCCCCTGTTCAGAGAGGGACACAGGTGAGCAGGGCAGGGTCCCAGGACAGGGTGGAGGTGTCCTGAGCTCTGCCTCCTGAGGTCCCAGCTGGGCAGGTGTCCCCAGCCCCCTGAAATCCCCCAAGAGAAGAGCAGGTCCAGGCCTGCCAATCAGACCAACCCTCTTTGATTGGCTTGAGCAGGCAACTGAAGCTTACATGAAGGGACCTGTCCCAAGGGAAAAGGAAAGGACAGGGTTCTCCTCTTTAGCCCACAGCCCCAACCTCACAAAAGTTTCCCCAAGGGACCAGGGAGACCTGATTATCACATAGTGGTCTACAAGGAGGATATTGGGAAGACTTTAACCTGAGAGGGTCACCTCTTCCTCTCGCCTTCCATCTTTGTCTCTGCTCTCCTCTGCCCTGGGTCAACTTAGAGGAGATACCTCTGCCTACAAAGCAGTTGGACATTGATTCCAGAAGGGGGTCTGAGGGAACATCACAAGGCCACCATACAAATCCTCTGGGAGCCAGGGGTCTCCAGGGCTGTGCTTTCCACAAAACTGGAAGTGTCTTAAATAGGGCTGACAGCTGGCAGAGCATTCAACAATAGACCACCGTGATTTTTGACATAAAACTAGAGTTCAAATCATTGACAGCTGTTAAAAAAATACCTATATTTGAGGACAAAGTTTCTTCTTATATCCTTAAAAACAAATGCGACAATAGAATTGAGGTGAACTGTGCCTCATTCTAGCAGTTAGTCACATTAATCTATGGATAAAATGAATAATCCTTCATGAAAAATTTAATATATTTAAGTTATTTCTGATCAATTTTATCAATAATAGTTTTAATTAATGTGGAAGAAAAAGCTTTTGACAATTACAATCTATGAAATAAAAATATTAAATTTCTCTATATATGTTTATATACACATATATATATGTACAAGAACCATATAATGAATAAAAGACATTCAAGCAAGAAAATATAGGACCACATAACATTCAGTGGTGGATAAGAAATTGAAAGAGTTCACAGAGAAAAAAAGATGTAAAATTTGCAAATGTTAGATACATATATTTTAATAGTAGGCATGTAATCATATTTGTTCTCCATAGGATACATGGAAGTGTGACATAACTTTTTACACACTTCTCATGAAAATTTCAGATGTCAACCAAAAATGAGGCCTAGCAGTGCCTGGAATTTCCAAAGTCTTTAGAGAGGGTTGAGTAGAAGAGTTTTAAGACCCTGGTCACAAACTCTCCCTCTACCCCTGCCAAGAGGCCCATTCCTAAGGCCTCAAGCTCAGCTCAGGTTGGTTATAAACTAGTAATGAGAAAAACAACAAGATGTCAAAGGCCAGCTCAAAATCAGGCATTTTGCTTCCAGGAAACTTAGTCCCCTTGACAGCTCTGAGTGGAGAAGCTGGGCCTTGGAGAGGTGAAGGACTGGTAGAAGCCCTCAGCTGGTAAAGTGGAAACCCTTTTCCCCTGGAACATTAACCTTTCACATTTCTGAACCTCTTTGAAAATCTGTTGAAAATGCTGGATCTGCTCTTGGGAAAATGCATGTAAATATACATAAATACCTAAACCATAATTCCAGGTGTCCCTGAATCCCAGGTGAGGAGTATAGTCCCAGCAGAGAAGGGACCACCTTGACCAGCCCTGTGTTTCTGTCATCTAGCTCAGTCACTGGCACATAGGAATAAAGGGACCAGGATTCAAAACCAAGCCTCTATGGCTGGAACCTTCTCCCTTTCTGAAAAGAGACCTTCAGCTTGGGAAGACATCCAGCATTGGGCCCACTCACACCTCAAATGAGTGACAGCCCATCCCCCACCCCAGGAAAAGGGTCCTTTGCACATTAACTCACTGTGACACCACCTACCCGTTATCATCTCCCTGATACTCAGAATGTGGGGGAAATTAGAATTTTCTATGACCCTGAATATAAATAGGTCACTTGTCACCAAGTAATGGCCTAGAATTGCCTCATGTCCCTGCCACACTGTAGAGTAGTTTTCACAACTGGAAAACTCTTCGGTGAGAGTTCTGTAACTAATGAAGGCAGTTGACAGCCACCATTCCATTTGGTCATCACTGCAGCCCCACAAAGCAGGTTTCCAGTGTGCAGATCAGGAAGCTGAGGCCCAGGGAGATTTCAAAACAAAGTGAGTGGAAATGAATTGAGTAGTGGACACTAAAAGGCAGGATTCTGGATTCCAAAATCAAAATTTCTCCACTGGACATTGGTGAAAGAAAGGGTGAAGGTGGGACAGGGAGTGTGACTTGTTGGACTGGTTAGGCTTTGTGGGTTATGCTCCCATATTCTGGGTCACTGAGTCTGGTTTTCCCAGCTGGGATCAGAGAATCAATTGAGGGTTCCCTGAGGGCCAATTGTATTTCCAGAAATAACCAGCCCAGGGTCCTCTTCTCATTTCTGCAGAAAAGGCATCTGTCCCAAGATCACAGAGCCTGAGGGAAAGGAGAGGTAGGCCTGAGACTGAGGCTGAGGCTCCCCCTCTACAGCAGCCAGGGTCAGCTCAGGTCAGTCCCAGGGTCTGGGTATTGAGTCTGCTGGCAGGGCTTGGGGCCAGTCCCTGTGCAGAGTAATGAGAGTGAGTGGGGGAGCACACCATGGTGAAGACACCACCAAATCTCTGCCCCTTGAGACCCCACACTGAGAAGGGCTTCTCAGTCCCATCATCTTCCTTGGAAGGAAGAGACTCTGGTAGGTTGGCTGCAGGTAAGATGTTGCTCTAGAAGTTTCCCAGGTTGGCCAAGATGGACCCAGTCAGGAGGGAAATGGTGAGGGAGGGGATTGCTCTCCCAGGCCCCACTTCCACTCCCACAGTGACTCCTCAGGAGAAAAGCCTCTGCCCCTCATAACTCCATTTCACAGCTTGCCCTAAAGGAGTTGAAGGCTGGAGTCCATTTACTGCTAGATACCAAAAGCTCCACTTGGAATTTATGGCAACACTGCCCCCTGCAGGTGATCATAAAATTGGCAGATGTGGTAAGAGACAACCAACTTTTCCATGAAAAATAATGAGTTAACCCCCAATTTCTGGTTTTCACGTTATATAAATCACCTGAATCTTAAATTAGCAAGACAGTTATTATGAATGGTGTACTACTTTGAAATCATGGTAATTGAAATGAATGAAAGATGAAATAAAACACTCCCCTCAATGCTTGAAGTTCTGAGTTTTTCTTAGAAACATCCAATTATCAAATTCATGGGATCAATGTAAGCAGAAGTGAAGGTTCAATGCAAATCAGGTCAGAAAGGGATCTCTGTTCATATATGGTGATTTGGGCAGGTGCAATGAAGAGTGCACCCAGGAGGAAAGATCCAAGAATGGCTTCAGAGGTTCTCATCAGAGGCTCAGGTAGTGCTGAGGCATCCAAAAAGTCTTGCTGGGTTGTTTCAGAGGCCTCCAGGAGGTGCTCTGGGGACTCAGACCCACCCCCTTCTGCTCACCTGCCTGTCTTGGGGCTGATGCCCTCAGAGGATGTTTGCTGTGATGCCTGCCCTGCAGCTGGGTGGGGACCGGAGCTTCTAACAGTGTAGTTGGGCCTTGTCATCTATGCAGGATTTGTCTGCATAGCAGGAGTCTGGAAATATGCAGAGGAGAGGAGCTTGGCAGAGGGTGGGCTGGAGGATGGGGGGAGACTACGGAGCTGAAGAGGCACCATCAGTTCAGGGCACCCAGAGGTGAGCACCTGCAGATGGAGAGAGGGACCTGGGAGGACACAGGTGGGGAAGAGGATGGATTGGCAGATTCCAGTCTGTGTGGTGCTGGTCTTCCACCCAACTGATCCTGGCAGTCAGCCAGGCGGACAGGGGACCACCATGCCAGGCATCTGGAAACTGTCTCCTAAAACCCACCACTGTGTCCCTCACTCCATTTTTTTTTTTACTAAAGAAAGAAACTCTTCTATGACCAGGTAAGAATCCTACATCTCTCATCCCTGCAAGTGAAGTTATTGATGTCTGGGTCCCTCTGTGAAGTTGGTAAACTCCTTCATTCTCATTGTTAGTCCTGTGGGGTGTGGTGCCCGAATCTGAGTGCTGACCATCTGCATCCACAGGATTTAACTATCAGTTCCAAGAGATCCCTGCCCATGGGAAAGGGTGCAAACCAAGAAATAAGGTCACTCTCTGCTTCAGGATTCCCAAAAGCTGATAATCCAGACTAACAATTTGCTTATTTGGGAGAAGAGTTCTGACTGGGTCAATTAGCTTGCTCATCAGATGAATGTTTACTTTTCCAAGCATGTTTCAAAACCTTCTACTCACTGCTGCACCAAACCTATGCTATTATGTCCCTAATGTGTCCAGGTGGTTTCCTTCCTTGATGACCTGCCTGACCCATTCAAGTGAAGATCCTCAAACCCTATGAGTGTCCTCCCCAGAACAGGCCCTCTGAGACCCTATAAAGACTCTGCTGGATGTGTTCCTCCCTCAACGTGAACAGACTTCGTGTTCCCTGAATAATAGGATTTCTGATGGTCTTTGGGAAGTTGGTAGCTGATAGCTCAAAATGAGCTGCTCAGATCACAGTGGAAGAGGCTGAGGCCTGGTGATGTACAGGATGTTCCTCCCCATCCCAGGGGTGTAACAGTAGAGACTGGACTAGAAATCTCAACTCCACGTGCAAGGTTCTTTCCTGCTCAGTGTGATAAAGGGTGCAGAGGAAGCTTGGGGCTGTCACACAGGCCTGGATGGGAAGGTTTGTGGCCTCCTTCCTCATCCATCTGTGTGAACAGGAATCACTGCCAGCTGCTCCCACTGCCATCATATCTGGCACAGTCATAGCCTTGCCCATGGCCTGAGCCCCATTGATGGTCAGGGTGGCCATGTTCCCTGAGTTGGAGTCCAAGAACCAGTCAAGGATCCCCGAGGACTGGATGCTGTCATTGCAGATAACAGCACAGGGGACTGTCGTGGCTTCTGCCAGTACCAGTGAGTACATTTACTGCTGAGGTGAACCCTGAGCAGGTGAGCCTTGCTGTCTGACCCAAGGTTACAGACACTGAGGACAGATGATTCAGCACCCAGGAGGCCACAGAGCCTGCCAGGAGAAAAGGGAGATGGTTTGAAGTCAAGAGACTCACTGCAGAGCATCTGACCCCTGAGGGTCCTTTGTGGGGGGGTGGTCTGCAGGCAGGGCTTTGGCAGCACCACCTGTGCAGAGAATGAGGCAGGTGAGGAGAGAGGTCCAGGCCATGATGGAGGCATCCTGAGATCTTCTCTCCAAGCCCCAAAGATGGGCTGGATTCCCTCAGGCCTCTCTTATCCTGCAGATAGGGAGTCTCCTCATGCAAATCAGCTTTTTTTCCTTCCTTGGACTTGGGTGGCTTCCTGCTGAGCAAAGAGCTGGATTTAAAGAAGTGTATAAAAAGGGGCTCTAACCCCATGATCTATACACACTCAGCATCCACAGAATTTATTCGGTGGTCAAGTGAGAAACAGCTGACCCTGCCCCAAACACAGGCACATGAACTTCAGCCATGAGCAGGGCTTCCTCTCTGGGTTGGCAAAAACACCTCAGGCATCCTACATCGTGAGGTGAATACCCATGGTTTCTGTTAATACTGAAATGGGGTCTGGGGCTGGGCAGAGACTGAAGTGGAGCATGTAGTGAACAGAAGCTCTCTACGTTCCTACATGAGAGGCCACAATTCCACAATCAGACACAGGAGACTGTTCATGATCCCCTGACCCTTAGAACAGTCTGGGTGTCCCTTAGCAACCAGGGGACCCATCCAAAGTCATTCCATGAACAGAGGAGGAACCTGCATTCACAGCCCAGAAGGTGCTAACAGCACAAGCACCAGCACCTGACATCACCTTCCTCAGACTGACAGTGTTGTTCTAGCTTCTCTAGCCCTAAAGGCTGCTTGTCCCTGATGTGCATAGTGGGACCCTGTGAGCCATGGTCTACACTGGAGAGGAGAGTAGCATGAAGACTAACAGCCTCTCCTTGTGGGGTCCCATCATATACTAAACCTTTACATCACTGTCATTTGCATTCATTTAATTTAGAAACAGGGGGCCCACTTCCAATTAACCAACTTATTTCTTTAAACAACATCAGGGGTCTCAGTGTTGCTATCAAAAATATTCATTTTCATGTTGTAAAACAAAAATTACTGACATACACCCCCCACACACACTCTTTCTTGTCCTTTTCCTTCAGATATTGGACATCCAGCACACTGGCAGAAACCTGAGAATCTATCTAATCATTTCATGGTTCCCTACTTACTTATTTTTATTTTATTTTGAAATGAATTTAAACTTACAGGAACAGTTGCAAAAACAATACAAACCCCATACACAGAACTCCAGCCTACCCCAACCCCCCTCCCACTGATACCCAGATCCACCTTTAACATTCTGTCACTCCATTTCTTTCTTTCCCTCCCTCCCTATCATCCATCACCTATTGCTCTTTCTGAACATGACAAGCTGCACACATCCTTGAACAAACAATATAATTCACATATACATTTCCCAAACAAGAACATTCATTTATGCAATCACATTAAGTGCAGCTAAGACGTTCAAGAAATTCATCATTGATACAAAGCTTACATTCTATATTTCATTTTTTTCTTATATCCCAACTGTGTCCCTTTGAGTCTCCTCTCCTCCATCCTCAGATCTCATCCAGGATCATCCTTGGCATTTAATTGTCATTATCTATTTAGACTGTCTTTTTTTTTCCAATTGTGGAAACATATATACAGCATAAATCTTCCCATTCCAATCCCTCCCAAGCATTCCATTAGTGGGATTGATCACATTCACAATGTTGCAATGCCATCACCTTCCCACCATCCATTACCAGAAATTTCCCCTCACCCCAGAAACCCTACACTCATTTCTTATTAACTCCCTAAGGCCCCTTCCCCCATTTGTCATAACCCATATTCTAACTTTTCATCTCTATGATCATGTTCTCTGATACTTTCTTTGTGTTTAATGTGGGGCTTAAATCTATAACAACCTTGTTTTCTTTGATACAACCTTAACTTCAATAGGACACAAACTATGTTCCTATACTCCTCCATTCCCCCATCATTACGTAGTTCTTGTCAAAAATTACATATTTTACATCGACTCCAAAACCACTGATTTATCATTACACTTTGTCTTTCAGATCCTGTAGGAAGTAAATAGTGGAGTTACAAATCAAAAATACAGTTAGTATTGATATTTATATTTACTGTGTGATTTTTTTTTCCTTTCCATTACAGGTAGAGTCACTTATTTATCTCAAACCTGAATAAAATACAGGCAATAGTCTAAATTCAATATGACAATAAATACTTCCCATTTCCAAGTTTGACAGTAATAAATATTTACATTCTTAAAAATTATTTTTGTTCAATTTTTTGTTTTTTAAAAAGACACAACATGCTTAAGGTACACAGAATATGGGAAAAAATAACTTCATCTAAGAGAGCAAATGGTAGTATAAAACAATGCCTTACATCTTAATCCAATTCAAAATGATATCATCTGGGAGTCAGGTCTTTACTTACATCTGGTGTTTACTTAAAAGATGATACTCAAAAATGTTATTTAGAATACTGTGCCTACTGTTATCTATCAAGAAGTAAGAACCACTATCTAGTTTTTAGTATCTTCTATATCCACCACCACCACCACCTCCTCCATATGGATCTCCATAACCTCTTCCCCCATAGCCTCCTCCTCCCCCATAATCTCCCCAGCCTTGGAAACCCCCTCCTTCTACCACCACCTCCACCCCAACCTCCTCTACCACCCAGCCACCCCTTCCACCTCCACCACCTCCTCTACCACCACCACCACCACCGCCTTCTTGTCTCTTCTGCCAAGGGGGCATTTCAGGGGGGGGGGTGGTTCCATTTCATTTGGCCTTCCTCCCATCAGGCACCCTTCCCATCAGCACCTTGTTAATGGTACAAGCCGTCTTCTCTCAGGTAGTGCCGCTACTCATCCTAATGATCTTGGATAGACCTTCACAAGCAGCAAGTACATGTGCTAATGTAACAGTTGTCTTGGGGTGACAAAGCATAAGACTTAGGCTGGTAATTCTTGCTATGTCATCTGTTTTTATCTTTGCTCTATCGGACCATCGAAAGGATTGCACTGTCATGTCTAATCATTTCATTAACATCCGCCAACAACATTCATATTCACAGGAATATGTTGATTTTTTCCAGTTGTTTCGCCTGTTCCGGATTTAAGTCAATTTTCAGCAGTGGTTTTCCCACATGATTTTTCTGGACTTTTGAGAGGATATCCTTCACCTTTGATTCCACTTGGTTGAGCATAAGTGGAATGTCAGAAGTTGTTGACTTGGGTACACCAAGGGTATCACTGATAGCTTGAACTTCCTGATAAATTCTGCTGTTTTTATCTGAGAATTTTTACATTTCTTGTTCTGTAAGATCTGTAAAGCTTGAAGCTCTGTACTTAAAAATAATACAGTTTCAAACAGTCTTCCTTCTCTTTCAAACAATCTTTAATATCTCCTGGTATTAGTACAGAATATGGACATGCCATTTCTTTTAAAAAACCACTTATCTCAAGCTGGAAACTTTCCAGATCATCTTTCCCAGCTGAAGTGATACTTTCTTCCAAGTCACACAATGATTTTATTTGAGAGCCTAACCAAACACAGAGCTCTGAAAATTCAAGTGAAGATAGTCCACCCTCTGCTGCCTTGATAAGGGTCTGCTCTTCTAACAGTGGTCCCTTATACCCCAGCGCCTCTAGTGTGTCCAGCAGCTCTCCCTCCATTGTAGGTTGAGGCTACCATGTGATCTTTACTGGAAATCCTTATTTCTTCATATGGTTTTAGTCAATTGTTTAGTGTGCCTTCCTTTCAGCCTACACAATTCCCTTTAGCATCTCTTACAGGAATGACCTACTTGGTGATGAAGTCCCTCAGCTTTTGTTTATCTGGGAATGTTTTCATCTCCCCATTTTTAACCTCCAGGTGTTTGTGAATTTTATAAGTCTCTGATGGTTATTGACTTCTATTTGTATTCCATTGTGGTCAGAGAATTGCTTTGAATAAATTCACTTTTTTTTTTTTAATTTATTGAGGCTTGCTTTATGTCCCAGCATATGGTCTATTCTGGACAAAATGCTGTGATCACTAGAGAAATGTGTATCCTGGTGATTTGGGATGTAATGTTCTATGCATGTCTGTTAAATTTCTCTCTCTCTCTCTCTCTTTTCTTTGTTTCTCCATAGGTAGGGCTCCCTTTAGTATCTGAAGTAGGGCAAGCCTTTTATTAACAAAATCTCTCAGCATTTCTTTGTGAAAAATTTAAGCTCTCCTTCAAATTTCAAGAAGAGTTTTGATGGATAAAGTATTTCTTGGTTGGAAATCTTTCTGTCTTGGAATTTTAAATGTATCATGCCACTGCCTTCTTGCCTCCATGGTGGCCACTGAGTAGTCACTACTTAGTTTTATGTTTCCTTTGTATGTGATGAATTGCTTTTCTCTTGCTGCTTTCAGAACTTGCTCCTTCTCTTCAGTATTTGACAGTCTGATCAGGATATGTCTTGGAGTGGGTTTATTTGGATTTATTCTATCTGGAGTTTGCCGGGCATTTATGCTTTGTGTATTTATTTTGTGTAAAGGTTTGGGAAGTTTTCCCCAACAATTTCTTTGAATACTCTTTCTAGACCTTTACCCTTCTCTTCCCCTTCTGGGACACCAATGAGTCTTAAATTTGGATGTTTTATTTTGTCTGTCATATCCCTGAGATCCATTTTGATTTTATTTTTCCCCCATTCTTTCTTTTGTTCTTTCATTTTCCATTCTGTGTTTCTTGAGGTTGTTGAGTCATGTTTTTCCTCTAGTCTTGTACTGTGAGTATCCAGACTCTCTTTAATTTGGTCAATAGTTTCTTTCATTTCCATAAGAAATGTTTTTTATTTCCTCTTGTGATTTCTTCTTTATGCTCTTCTAAGCTCTTCTTCATGTCCTTTATATCCTGTGCCATGCTCTTTTAAGAAATTAAAACTTCTACAGCCATAGGAAATCAGGCTGGACTTATTTTAGTTGTAGAGAAATAGTCAATGGAATTTTCAACTATCAAGTCTAAATTTTTCCCTAATGAACACAGTACGTACTTAATTCTTAAATATACTATTTTGGAATGAATCGATAACCATAAATAAAAATATTTTTATCTTGGTTTATAATTTAATGAATCAATAATGTTATCTAGCAAACAATACAGGTAGCCTAATGTCAGATATACAAACTTGATACAGAGATCATCTGAAAGCTTTGAAATATAACTGATCACTTTCTGTATTTGTAAACTAATGACTTTGGCTGGGGGAGGAGAAGAACAAAGGTACTTAAACCATACATCTTAAAATCTACAATGAAAGGGGAAAACCACTAGGTACTAGTTTTAAACACCCGCATGTATATAATAATGTAAAAAAAATCATTTTAAGTGAGCTGCAATATTTTTATACATGCAATATAAATTACAAATATGTATAACACTGCAACACCATCTAAAAGAAAGATGTAGAGAATCTTTATTAACAAAATTATTGCATTTAATGTCATTTCTTGAACAAAAACCAAAATCATCAAATTGCTTAATATTGTACCAAACATAAATACCTTTTCAAATTTGAAGAAATGTATGCAAACACCAGTTTCTGACAACAAAAATAAGGAAATTAAAGCCCTACACAGTCTGATTTAGATCATGTAATCACGGAAGCAAAAAAATTTTAAATTATTTTTTCATTATGCAGACTGAAGAAAAGCATAATAGAATTGTTTTCCACCATACAATTATTTACACACATTTATTTAGCTAGAAACACTAGCTTGAAGAGGTATTTGCATATTCCATTTGTAATTATTTCTCTACAGCAATCAACTCTCTCATAGTTGGAGCATGTTGAATAAAATATTGTCGCGAAAGTTGTTTTTGCTTTTTTAAGTTTCAACCATTAAAGAGTTCAAAGTGCTTTGGGAGAATCCTGGTGTCCTGGACAAGGTGAGGAATTCTTTAAAATCAAGCAGCATGTTTGTATTTTGAAAATACTCTTAAATCCACACAAACGTTGCTGGCATTGTGGAACTCAGATTTCCCCTACTGGCATGATGGCATCAGATGATCCTTTGTTATGAAAGTTTTACACCACTTTTGTTTTGTTCCTTCTTCATTAGCCACTGGGCTTCCTTTTCCATTTTCTTTCTTGTTCTGCTCTCTTTTCTCTATTTTCTGCTGCCTCAGAACTTCTGCTTGCCAGGCTGCATCATCATCTTCCTCCCATGCATCGGCATTTTCTTGCCAGCTATCTAAGTCACCCAATTCAGGACACTGATGAATAAAAGGCTACTGGGCTGCCAAAATTTAATGGTTCTCTCTTCTCAACAATTTTCTGAGTCCTCCTTATAGTTGGTGTCATGTCCTTGAAATAGTCAGGTTCCAGTTTTTGCTAAGTATTTTGTTGTGGTGCCAAACTCCCATTCCCTCCTTGGATCTTTACACTTGTGGGTCCATCTTCATTCCATGAAGTCCACTCTTCAGCATCTGTCTGCCTAGGAACTGAGGAATAATCAACTGTATTTGGCCAAGTTATTTGGTCACCACTTAATTTCTGTTCTCTGCCAGATTTGCGTATTAGTCTCTTTAGGAATGAGAATACTATTGCTAGACAAGTACAAACTTTAAATAACAGGAACTGTGTGATGGCCATGGTGGGAATCAAAACCTGCCCCTCCCCACCAGGCACAGGCTCCGAGCTGCTGAGTATGCCAACCAGTGGGAGGGGCTTCCTGGAGTTCACCCTCCATTCCTTTCAGTCCCAGCACCGCACAGCTCATTCATTCAAAGCCAGGCACGTGCTCAGTTGTAGCCACCGTTGCCGCGGTGCAGCTGCCATGGCCTCCCCCTTCTTGGGAAACCCATCTCTGGCCCCTCCCCCTTCACCTTTCTTTTTATTTAATTTTTAGGAAGGAAAATGCCTGTTAATAGCATAAATGTTATTTACTGATGTTTCTATTGCAATTCTGTTCTGCAAATCAAAATGAAATTGCAATTATATATGTGACAATGATCAGAAACCACAGTGCAGACATTTCATCTAACATTTGGCTGACAAATTATATAACATATGACCATATATTTTACAAAGCTATGATGCAGAGCTGAAGTGAAAACACCACATATTCCAAGTCAATATGAACTTCCTGGCAATACCTGGGTTTAGGTGAATCTGTAGCAAGTAGGTAAAACTGAATCTGTAGCAAGTAGGTGAAACAGTTGGATATTTTCCCCTCTTGAACAAACAGAGAAAAATGAGAATTAGCAGAAGTTGTATTTGTATTTGGACCACAGTGGGTTCCAATGTGAAATTCTCATTTATAAGTAATCAAGTACATTAACATTTAAGCATAACCCCATATATATGCACACAGCCCATTAATTAAAAAGTGGGAATTATAAACACTTTCAAGTTAAAATGAATTTTAAGAAAAAAACTGCATTCACAAATCTAAAAGGTGCACAAAAATGAAACTGTAAAATGAATGATGAATATAGTTGTCAACTAAAGATCCATAGAAACACGCGTGCAAATGTGGATGCAGTGACTGCTCAAACTTGTGATGGGGTTTGGTGGGAAGACATTCCCCAGTTGAGAGCCATCTATCTAGTCTCTGATTCCCATACATGGAGAATTTCTAGATATAAAACCATATTACTCTGTTAATAACCTTTGTTAATAGTCACCATCCTTATCACATTTAGGGTTAACTTACTATGACTTAATCTATTTAACACAGTCTGGAATGTCAATATTCAAATCCAAGTTTTAAATATCAGTTCACTTGTTTCAAGTTCTCTGTCCAAACAGTAGCTTCTTATTTTTATTGTATTTTAAGAAGCAATTATATAATGCAATGTTGGTAAACTAGATAAGACAGATTTTCTACTCTGTTCATATTTTAAATCTTCTATTATTTATTAATTGTGTAAATGTGTACTGATGGAACTAGTAAAAACAATATTACTTAAATGAATACAAGTGCCCTGTTAAACAGAATCCATTTTTATCAAACAATGCACAAAATTTTCCTTGGCTTGAAATGAGTATTTACTTTCCTTTTTTCCAAACTCTTTGCTACCTTGCCAATAATTATGTCAACCCAGCTTTCTTTTTTATGGTTCCAAAGTTTCTGAACTCTGACATTTACTAATATTTACTCTAAAAACACTTAAAGTACACAGAATTTTTTACAATTACCATCTTTCATTTAAGTGCATTTATGTAGAAGCCTTTCATATCTTAATAAAATATTAAGTACACTTCCTCTTTCTGATAAACAACACTATGACCATTTTTGTTCCTCTCAGGTGGCATATTTGCAAATCCAAAGCAATAAATCTAGACTACCAATACTTATCTGAAAATGACAGAAAGAAATATAACAGACAAGCAAAGGCCAAATAAAATGACAAAATCTGCTTTCATTTGTCAGGAGCCTCAAAAATGAGATTATATTGGTATTTCTCCATTCTGTTTTAAAACACGTATTAGTATTTGGGGAACTACAAGCAAGGTTTTGATAATTTTGTATTTACCTAATATTGCAAATAAGATTTTCTCCATGAACGTCTCTTCACAAAATACAAACAGAAATTTAAATTTAGATTTTTTAAAAATATTAAATCCTTGTTTTGGCATGGGTTTAAATGACTATGTCTACTGTGAATTAGACACAGCGTATCAGCTAATGTGTGCAATGGTTCCTTTTTCCCCTACAAATAGGCCTATTAACCTTTACTTAGTTGAAAGGCACTACGTTTACTCTCCCAGGAGTGCCAAAGGGACCTCATAATAGCGGATGTCCTTGTACATAGGTTCATTGATTTTGAAACTAAGAAACATAACAGATAAATAATCAGAGGATGTCTTCACAATTTCAGAAAAGTTTCAACTTCTTTGACTTCTTTTGTTTAGAAATGAAGTAATACTCTTTCCGTAGACATCCCTAGCATAGCACCTGATACAGAATAGGAAGTCATTACATGGTGATTAACAAACCTACCAAACATAACTATAAAGAATACAGTTGACATTTGCAAACAAAGCAGAATGCAGCAGCTTCTTCAATGAACCCAGAGTGTGGAGAGCAGGACCTGACTGTAGGTTCCTATGACAAGAGCTGGCCCTTCAAAATGCCACTAGAAACCAGCTCTGACACCCAGCAAGATGCACCCCAAAAGAGGCTGGCAAAGGAAGGAAGGGGAGGCCTGCTTCTGGGAGCAAGGACTTGTTGCCACACCTTTAAAGGCACAGTGCTGAGCAGGGGGCTCAGATTTTCTCAACTTTGCTGGTTTTAAACATCCCTTTCCTCTTTCTGGGCTGTTTTCTCATCTATGCAATGGGAGTTATACCATGCACAGATCCGACGTTCAGGCACTGCATAGACACAGATGCCCCACTGGGAATTTTGTGGTGCGGTGGGCTTTGAGATCTTGGCTCTGTCGTCAGGTTGACCTGAGGTGGGGGGCAAGTCCCAGCCCTGCCTCTTAATGGCTGCATTCTGGGCAAGCTTTCTCATGGTGTACTTGTCTGTAAACCAACTTGTTTCATAAGGTTCCCTGTGTGCACACACAGCATGGCACATAATACCTCTCAAAAAATAGAAGCTCTGTTTAGTAAAATGATTTGCCCCCAAAAAATGCAGAGTTTAGAAACAGCCCCAACTTACAACTCTATCCTGCTTCTCATTGTGGGCCTAGGGTTATATAGGGGCTCAATGCCCCTTGACCAACCTTGCAAGGTTCTGTCCCTGCCCTCTCAGATACCAAGCAGGAAGCCAACAGGTCCCCCTAACCAGGAACTGGCCTTGGCCCTGAGCCAGGAGAGAAACAGTCCACTCCCCAAGTCTGGCCACTCCCAGGAGAGGGGATGCGGAGCCAGCCCCTGGCTATGGGGACAACGTGTCCCTCACAGCCTGGTCAGAACTTAAACCAGACGCATTCAGATAGGACACCAAAGGACATCTGAACCAATGTTTCTGTCTACAGATTGGAAAGCGAGTCCTAGAGAGGAGAAGGGACTTGCCCAAGGGAGCTGGAGGCAGAGCTGACTTGATCAGGTGCCTGGCTGACCCTCCCTTCTCCCTGCAGGCCCCTCCCCAACTGAACCCATCATGTCCTTAAAAACAAAGGCACCCCCGGGTGAAACATCTGGGGAGCACACATTACATCTACGTTTGGGTGGAAGAAGAACAGGAACACAGCAGGTTCTTAACCTCAGAGCTTCTGGGAGTCTATTTCTCTCCCCTGCCATGAAATAGTCATCATAATGTTGTTGGTTGCTGGGGTTTGTTAGAGTCTAGACAGAACTTCCTTCAGGTCCCTGCAGAGGTATCTTACAAGGATTTGGGCTGAGAATTTCTGGGCCTTTCGGAGAGATGCAATGTGTCATGAATGTCTCCTTATTCAGAGAGCTGATTCCTCAAACAAAATGGGATTCCCCAGCCAAGAGGTTCCAGCCTTGCAGCTACTCTGGGAAGTGCCAAGGAATGAAGAGTGGCTGCATGCTGCCCCAGGGAACAGGGGTCCCTTGCTTAGAGCTGCCCCTGGATGTCAGCACCCAAATATATGCACCTGCATGCACACACTCACGTGCATCCATGTACAAACACATGCACACACTCCTCACATATATGCATGTACACAAACACACGTGTGCACAGAGAGCTGGCCATTCCCCAAGGTACATAGAGACCTCTTGTTGGAGGACTTATAAGGTACAGCAACTATAGGGTCTCAGCCTAGGGTATGGGATGACATGGGAGAGCAACACATACACAGAAGTGCACACGCACTCAGATACTGGTACAGCCTCATTCAGACTCACACAGATCTTCAAACAGGCACACATATATGGACACACAGATACATACACAATATATAGAAATACACTTACAGAGCACCAAACAGGTATACAGATACTCCCAACTATGCACACTCACATCCATATCCCCACCCACCCACCCATAAGTGTGTGCAAGTGAATACACACAAACACTCCAGGCATCTAAACATTTCCCCAAGCCCCTGCCACTAGATATTCTCCCCCAGGGAGGATGGAGGGGCAGAGGGGCAGGTCAATCTGGTCTGATTCTTACCTGTCTGGCCTAGGGGTTGGGGGCACCCTGCCTGTCAGGGGAGCACTGGCAAATGCTTAAAGGGGAACACAGGCCAATGACACTCAGAAGCGGCTTCTGCCCTGGCTGCAAGGAATGAGAATTTGCCACCTGGA